>NC_142169.1:68520131-68672847 GCF_029865625.1 Vigna umbellata
TCTTGATTTATTCAGGTCATTAGACATTTCGATGGCTGCAAGGCTGACCTGGTTGTCTGTGATGGTGCTCCTGATGGTAAAGAAAATGCTCAATTTAACTGATTAATTTCTTCAAACACAATATTTATGTTTGAAGTAGTGCAATTTGACATGAGAACTACTTTTATGAAAAGCTACATACAGTTTGACATTTTTGTTTTTAACCTTAATCAAGGACCCAACCAGCCTGAATTATTGTCTCTCGTTTGTTATTCTATGTCAATTGTAATACCTGCGTACAAAATCTCTTAATTTGTTTGTAGTTTAAGAAATCAAGCTTTGACTTTTGCAGTTACTGGGCTTCATGACATGGATGAGTTCGTACAATCCCAACTCATACTTGCAGTAAGTATTTAATCTTTGTCCCCTTCTTATTGTTTGCGCCCTTTATTGTTTTTCCATCTGGATAGTCTATGTTCACATTATCACTATTGCAAACTGGCGATGAAAATAAATTTGAAGGATATATAAAATCAGTGATTACTCAATCTGTTTCTCTTTTCCCTGTTGAGAAACAAGGATTAATTGATTCTTGATATCTATTTTCAGTCCATCTACTCTCATGTCTAGTAAGCAACATACACAGGATATGATCTATATTAAATTGTATACTCCTTGATTAGCAAAGAGTTGCATGGTTTTATTTGCCTCTCTTGTTAGGTTTTTGTTGCAGATTGATGCTTATTGGTATCCTTGCAGGGGTTGACAATTGTTACTCATGTACTTAAGGAAGGAGGAAAGTTTATTGCAAAGATATTTAGAGGAAAGGACACGAGCCTTCTGTATTGTCAGGTATTTGAAGTTTCACCGTATCATGAGATTTTAGAAATTAAGACTTGTGTGCTTGTGCATAGTTGACATTACTGCAAGTATGTTTTACATTCATGCCTTGCAGTCATCCAACTTTCAGTTAGCTTTTGTCAACATCTATAGACAAGTGATATGATTAAAGAATGAACAAGGGTTGCAAACCTTTGAAAGCAATATAAGTAATTCAAATACCACATAATATTTCTGACTTTGGCAGTTAGATCACATCGTATAATGTGTATTTTTTTTGTGTGAGAAGGAATGACAATTCTTTTCAAAGAGTTACACCCAAATTCTACAAAATGATTGTACTTTGAAAGAAAAGAAACACCATTAAGTTGCTTCGTGATAAACAAAATAATTGCACTCACATAAGATAAATTTTGTGAACCGATTCTACGACGGAGTTTGCCTTTTGTCTGGCTGGAATTTGATCCTACTCATTACCCAATCTAAAATTTTAGTTGAGTTGTGAAATTGTTTCGCAGTTGCACTTTCTGCCAAATATTCATAACGAAATAATTGGGAAGTGGCAAAGTTTTATCATTGTCTCTCAAAATTACCTGGTCTTATTTTGTTACATAGTTTTTCTGAATTTAATTTTTTTCTATAACCCTAGAAATCATCATGACAACCTCTGTCGTCTCTGCTTTGCAGCTAAAGTTATTCTTTCCTGTAGTGACATTTGCAAAACCAAAAAGCAGCCGCAATTCTAGCATTGGTAAGGATTTTTAGTTTCTCAATGCTTGCTATTTTTTGCTATGCATACTTTTTCCCTCTTTATGGTTTCTTTTTTATTATGACAATTACCGTGTTTAAGAATTTGCAGTCATGACATCACATAGGAATTGACACTCATCACATTAATTAGATTTAAACAGAAGCTTTTATATCTTGTAAAAAATGTCTATGAAGTTATGAACTTCGAAATACTACTTGATTAATATAGCTGTAGCCTCTTTTGGATTTAACTTCAAAAATACTACTTGTTTAATATAGCCGTGACACCTTGCATTTGCATGTGTTTAAGCTAGTTTTTATCACACTAACATTGGCAAAGGTATGGTTAAAAATGTTAGGAAGTGGGTAATTGTATTTGACTAGTATTTGAGCTAATTCTAGGTTTTTCACCCTTCCAGAGGCATTTGCAGTCTGTGAAAACTATTCCCCTCCTGAAGGATTCAATCCAAAAGATCTGCATCGGCTTCTTGAGAAGGTTGGAAGTCCCTCGGGGGTAGATGATACAGGTATATGTTCGTCCTTATAGTAAATCTTGTATGCAATTATAGACTATTAAATTCAGCCTCATAAAGTTAATCCTGAATACTGTATACTAAAATAATAATGACTCTGAGAAATATCTTTTGTTGTTTTCATTGTATCACCAGGAGACCTTATTTTTCATGGCTTTGGTCTCCAGTAACTGATGCATGTGGTTTTTCAGATTGTTGTAGTGGATGGTTGGAAGGCCCTAATAAGGTGTATATCCCATTTCTAGCTTGTGGCGACCTCAGAGGTTATGATTCTGATCGCTCATATCCATTACCTAAAGTTGATGGGGGGACATATCAGAGCTTGGATCCTGTACAACCCCCAATTGCTCCACCTTACAAGAGAGCTCTGGAGCTAAAAAAGGCCTCCAATCAAGGAGTTCGAGAACCTGAAAACCTCTCGTTGGATTCTTGATCGTGCTACACTGATTATTCATAATGTCATTTAGAACTGTGTTTTTCGATTATAAATTATTAACGTACGTGTGAACTTTAGCACTTTCTTTTCTCTTGTACCATCATTGCATGCCTGACTAGTCTTTTGTTGTAACAATTTTGAAATGAATACAGATAATTCTAAGTAAAAACCATCCAAACATGTAAAACTTTTCACTGGCTGATGTTGACGATGTTAGGATGTTGCTTTAAATCAGCAAATTTCAACAAAAACAAGGCAACGAGACAAGATAAACAAGATGTCGGTAGCAAGCACTTGTTTGCTCAATTCTTTTTGTTGTCTTTTCCAGAGGGGAATGCACATCGCACTTGACCCTGCCAGTGCACAGGAGCAATCGAACTTTGCGTGCTCTTGGTGTAATCATTACATATTTAATTTATCCAATGGTTGATATTAATACGTTGCCGCTATTTGTAAATTATTTATCTAAGCTCATTTTCATGCTTAAGAACAATTATTAGCATGACTTGCAATGCATAGAATTTGGATGGATTCATTGGACAGTGTGGGGTGATTTTGTAGTGCTCTGGTCAAAGCATGGTTGAAAGTTGATAGATTGGGATATTCATAGATTTTTCAGCGTATGGTTACAATTGCTTTCCTTTTCAAGTGTGTTATACAACAGAAGCCTAGAAAGTGGAAGCTCCTGTCTTTGGGCTGTGGGGTCTATTGTAATTAATTAATAAAGTGTTATTTATACAAAATTTCTCATGCAAATAATAGAGGGGTGCAAGATAAGATAATGTCATAAAGTAATTATATCTCCAAAATAATTTTTGATATAATGATTTCAATTAAATACAAAACGTATATTACATAAATAGAAAGAGAAACGTCTCGGCAGATATATTAAAATTTATTATCGATAATTTTAGGTTAACTGTAACAGTCCAGTCAAGTCGGTCTGGAGTTTGTCTTTTTTCTTTACTGGGTGCTTTTTCTATTTCCATAAAAACCATCGTTTTTATCAGATATAGAAAAACACAATGCAAGAAATTGATTGATGCATAATTCAAATTTTAATGTTTGGAGCAAGACCAAGTTAAAATCGAGAAGCTCGTTCAATTTTGGGAAGAACCAATCATTTATTTGAGTAAGGACAAAAAAGAACAGACCACTGCAATATTTAGATTCGGTAATAAACTATTCTAAGGGAAATATCCAATATCATGGTTAAGAAAATGTTTTCATTATAATGGTGAAGAAATAAATTATAACTGATAAAAACGTTAATGTATTCCAGTAAACAGAAAAGACTTGTACAGTCCGCAATTCAAACTTTGATTTGAACCGATGTTTTATGCAAATGTCTTTGCTCAAACTGCGCTGCTAATGAGACATGAAAAGGATTGACCTCTAATTTTGAACCAATGAACATGACACGTGAAATCAAGAAAGCATATCCCTTTTAATATACATACACGATACATCTCTTGCATGCAACAGAAGCCTTGAGAAGACTTTCCAAACCGTGATTTGAATGGAGAGACTCAACTTGGTCTCTCCCTGGAAGAGGAAGAATGTAAAAATTGAATGCAATCTTCTACAGCCTTAGCACGATAGGATGAGTCGTTAGGGTCGGATAGTGAACGCGACCTTACCAAAGTGGATGAAGAAACCTTTCTGGAGGATCTCCTTCTCAAAGAAACAACTCTAATGGAATTTGCTACCTTTTCTCCAAGTCGTAGTAGGAATCTCACAGGTGACAATAAAGGGTCTTTGGACATTCTTGAGAAACTCCAACTTCCAATGACCCTCTTCCTGTTTCCTAATACGCTATGTTTGAGAAACATGGTTGGTTTCTCATTGACATCAGGACTGAAGCTTACTCTCTTACTTTTTCTCAACATTTTGATGAACAACACGCGACCTTCAACCGCACAAAAAGCCAATATTTCAATTTTTGTTATTTTTTCTAGCAGAGAGGAGATGCAAAGAGCAAATAGCTGCTAGAGGGGACTGTTGGAAAGGTTGGCAAAGGAGTATATGTAGACAAATTATTTTGAGGAAACATGCTAGCTAGAAAAATAGAAAGAGGACGAAGTTAAATCCTTAAGAGGGTGAATGTTTCAAGAACTCTTAAAGGCATATAGGTGCAAGAAAACAAATAAGGCTCATATAGGTGCATGAGACGAGCACACATGGGCATGTTCAGGAATCCAAGTAGTGTGTGAGGTCTACCATTACGAAGCACAGGTGAGGCAAAGTCTGCAGTGTGAACAGCAGCAATATTGGGATGGAATTGCCCAGAGAAAAGGGAGTTTGGTCAAAAGACAAAGTGGTGGAGCCATGGAGACTGAAGAGGGAGACAGGAATGAAAATGTTAAGGTTAATGTAAAGAGGTAGCAAAGAGAGAGAAAGAGTAGGGAGATGATGGATACTCTTCTAATCAGCATTGCTTTTGAGCTGGTGTTGCAGGGCCTACACCTGCTTTTTGCTTCCTATTTGTCTTCGGTTATGTTTCTAAAATCTGAAATTTTGATACCACAGCCCCCATATGTTGTGCAATGTGAGAAAGAGAATGGAGCAGGGAATTTGAATGTGGGGTTTGCGTGAACATTGGGGAATTGCTTAATCTTCTTTTTCTTGTTCCTTTTTCTGTGCTACTGCTCTTTATCAGGAAATTCCTAGAGAGAAAAATGTTACTCCATTATGGCCTCACTGCACTTTTATTTCGTATGTCATAACTCTCACTTTATGACTTTGTTGGATCCACTCATTCTGTCAGCGATCAATTTTTGGCTGTACAGTCTCAATACACGCCATATTTTTTTAAAAAAGAACAAACTAGAAACTTTGAGGAATTATTATAAATTTAACTGTAAGAGATTATTTGTAAGATCACATGTCTGAACTACACATATGCTTTAAACTTTTAGAACATTTTTTATTTTATGTTTTGTTCATTTGCAATCACAGAGATTCTGTGCCCTCAATAATTTTGTATTTTCCTTGCTGGTTTCCTGTATCGTACAAATCCCAAGGCTTCTATTTTTTTTTGACAAAGATCCGTGTAAGCCACCACTGAGTGTCATTATTCTTTATGACATTGATAGGTATGGTTAGTGATAATTCTCATTTCTTTCTTAATATATAGCATTCTTTTATTTCTTTATACAGTGAAGCAGATTACTACAGTATAGCAATTGGTGCCCTGTTTTCAAATGTCATTGATTTCTGACATTACTAGTCCACCTCAAAAAGCTTGCTCCAGAGGTTTCTAATTGTCCTTGTCCTTTCAGTTACGATCATATCTGCCAAGCCAAAACCGACACTAATAAATTTGTATTCAATGGCAGATTATTGAATTCAAAATCCTTTTACTGCTAAACAACTCAGCCAGATTTTCTTCAACATATAACAGCTACTTCTCCATAGGTAATTTAAGGTTTGTGTCTTTTAATGTTTAATGTGTTTCATGATTTTATGTGACATTGTGTTTTATGTTTAAATTTAACATTGGATGTGTTGGAATGGTGATTGGTTTGGCTGATATTGAAGGTTAACATAAAGTGGTATTTCATGGATACTCTTCTCATCAGCGTTGCTTTTGAGGTGGTAGTGCAGGGCCTACACATACAAATGTCTGTTCTGAAATCTGAAATTATATTCAATGTTTCTGTTTGTTACGTGATGAGAGAAAGTGAGGAGTTCAAAATTAAGAAATGTGTTTGAATATGAATTTGGCGTAAAATGTAAGGCATTGGTTATTTTTTTCCTGTGACTTTTCTACCCTATTTGGTATGCCACAAGATCTTAGAAAGAGGAAAAAAATGTGGCTACATTGTGATGTTCTGACATACAGGTTTATTCTATTTCAGCCTGATGTTGAATGGTGTCATATAAAAAAAAGAATGAAGGGAAAATTTTGTATTACTATTATAAATTCATTAGTATCAATCAAGAGATTATGTTTGTCTTAGATGATAATACAGTTTCTAATTCTACAAATATGTTATTCTTGTTTTTGTTTTCTTTGCCTTCTAACAACTACCTTTTTCTAATTATTGTTTTATAATAATTTACATGCAGCTATATATATATATATAATACAATAAAAGTAGTTGATAATTAAGTTCTTATCCTGAAGGGACTTTCCAAAAGCCAATTTTGAAAAAGTGGGTGGTACAGTATATTTCAAATAATTTTGTAATAGTCATTGACAAATAATTCATGTTATAAGTCCTTAGTTTTGTTCTTTCCTACTAGGTATTTACGGTTATATATAAGTCTCAATACAGGGAGAAAATGGAGAAGAGCTGCACAACCATACTACTTGAACCATGATACAGTTCATAATTCTGACACCGATGAACAGCATTTTTTCTGTGAAGGGCCACACCTGTTGATAACTATTTGATTTCTGTTCTTCAACATTCTCAAATGTTCAAGAACATCAAACGTTATTAGATCAATTGAAAAATGTTTTTTTTCTTTCTTTTATTTTATAGACTAAATTTATGTTTATAATAATAGAGTTGCCAATTTTTAAATATTTTTCATTCCCCAATTTTTAATCCACAATATTTTACTTTAAATCTACCCATATTTATCTCTAATTCCTTTAAACAAATAAATTTTAGACTGAGCAGCAACTTTGTAAAAAAAAAAGAACAATAACAAAGGCAGATTAATTTCCATTGAAGACTTTGGCGATCTTTTCTGTGGGCACCAAAGGAAGATAAGCTGAAACCCTACAACCTTTCTCAGCCGAGGAAACAATAACCTCGTTGTACTGCGCAGTAGAGAAAGAAAGAGAGAAACCCTAGCAAAGGCATTGAAGAGATGATTCTTCGCAGAATCGCAATCACATGCAGATCATACTACACGAGCAGGACAAATAAACCTAGCCTGTACTCAAAAATCAGTCCCCTCGGAAATCCCAACACCAGTGTGGTTCCGGTGCTCGACGATTGGATGTACAAGGGGAACAAGGTCCGAGTCGCAGAACTTCAACGCGTCATTCGCGACCTTCGCAAACGCAGTAGGTTCTCCCAAGCCCTCCAGGTCTGTTTTATTTTCATTCATGCTTCTCTTAAAGTACACGAACTAAGATTAGATTGAAAAATGTCATCATCTTTGTGCTCTTCACTAAAAGAGACAGATTCTCAATTTCGTTCTTATGTGTAAACGTTTATTAAATTGCTTCCTATTAGTACAAACTTTACCAGTTTAATCACTGTTAACTGCTAACCACATTGCACATTTTAATTTGATTGGGTGCTTCACTTACGGACCGAACATACATGTATGGGAGAAGTTGTCATGTATGTGGACCAAATTAAAAATATGCAACACATGTAGGAACTTTGTTAAAGTGTGGTTTGCACATTACAAAGTTTGGTTCGCTTTTACTTATTGTGAATGTACCGTGATTGGAAAGGCTGGTTGTTTTTTCGCCTCAAGTTAATTATGTCGTCAATGACTGACTGCAGGTATCTGAGTGGATGTACACGAAGGGTGTGTGCGTATTCTCTCCAACGGAACATGCGGTGCATTTGGATTTGATTGGCAATGTTCAAGGATACTCTGCTGCAGAAAGCTATTTTGATGTCTTGAGGGATGAAGACAAAACTCATCAGACCTACGGTGCTCTCTTGAATTGCTACGCTCGGCAGCGGGAAACTGACAAGGCACTCTCTCATTTTCAGAAAATGAAGGAGTTGGGGTTTGCTTCGTCTCCACTAAATTACAATGTCATTATGTGCCTGTATGCAAAGATTGGACAGCATGAGAAGGTTGCTGATGTGCTAAGTGAGATGAAAAAGAACCAAGTCATGCCTGACAACTTCAGCTACAGGATCTGTATAAATTCTTATGGTGTGAGGTCTGATTTTTGTGGAGTGGAAAGAGTGTTGAAAGAGATGGAGACTCAACCACACATTGTGATGGACTGGAACACTTACTCTATCGTGGCCAATTTTTATATAAAAGCTGGGTTTAGACGCGAGGCAGTTTCTGCCCTAAAGAAATCCGAGGAGAGGCTAGGTAACAAAGATGGCGAGGGTTACAATCACCTCATCTCTATGTATGCCCGACTTGAACTGAAAAAAGAGGTTATGAGAATATGGGATTTGGAGAAAAGTTCTTGTAAGAGGTGCATAAACAGAGATTTCACAACCATGTTAGAATCTCTGGTAAAGCTTGGGGAGCTTGATGAAGCTGAGAAAATACTTACGGAATGGGAATCCTCCGGAAATTGTTATGATTTTGGAATCCCTAGTATTGTAATCACTGGGTATGCACAAAAAGGTTTGCATGAGAAAGCCGAGGCCATCCTCCTAGAGTTACAAAATAAGGAAAAGCTCACAAGCCCAAACTGTTGGTCGATGGTGGCAGGTGGATATCTTCACAAAGGTGACACGGAGAAGGCATTGGGGTGCTTTAAAACTTCCCTCTCTATGTACGTGGAAAATAAAGGATGGAAGCCGAATGCAAAGGTGGTTGCAGAACTGTTGCGTTGGATTGCTGATAACGGCAGTATTGAAGATGCAGAAGATTTCATCAGATTGTTAAGAAAGGCCGTCCCAGTGAATAGACAAGTATATCATACCCTAATCAAGACTTATGTGCGAGGTGGTAAAGAAGTGGATGAGCTTCTAGAGCACATGGAGAAAGATGGCATTGTTGAAAACGAAGAAACTAAGAAAATAATTAACATCAGGAGTGCATGAATTTTGAAACTTAGTTATGCATTTCTTCTACAGTGCAATCTTCATGAGTTGGTTTATTCTGGGATCATTTTACTAGGATTTAGTCAAGGATCGATTGATTTATTCTTGGATTTCAACCAAGTCCTCGAAAGTGGTAAACTCCTTCACCTTAGTTCCCCCATTTAATTAAACTACAAAATAGTTCTTGAATGTGTGAATAGTATTTCAAGTTATACCTTTCGTTAGGTGATTTCTAAACTTAATGGATGCGCTCACGAGACACACTATCAAACAAGGTCTTGACCTTGACCAATTTTGATGACAGATGGATAGGGTCTAAAAGCGACGCGGTTAGGGGCGAAATTGAAAGTGTAAAACATTTGATCCAAAAGTCACATTTTTTCACCTTTTTCTGTATGGGGGTAACACTCCATTTTTGTTTTTTTTTTCTTTAATAAAATTCCTTTTTTAGTTTTATAGAGTTAGTAATTTTCTAGAATTAGCATAGATTTTAGTTTCAGGTGTAAAATTAGAGTTTTATAAAAATTATTGATAAAATTGTGCTTTTAAATATTTAATTCTGTCTAGAGATAAAATGTTTCCTTTTCTTAGAAAAAATATAGAGCTAGTTTGTGTTTTGCCTAGATAGGTCTCTTGCTTTGTGATTTTAGACGTTAACCCTGTTTCAATCTTTGAATGTCCCGTCGCAAATTTTTGTTAGTATTAGCTTGTGGTATAATGTGAGGATAATGGTTCCTCATGATGTTCCAAAGAAGCTCATGGAAATACGAGGTGGAGTCAAATGCTTGCAGGTTCACTTAAACAAGTGGGAGTTGCACTCCCAGTAGGTGGCTGTAAAAACTGCGGGACATGCCAATTGCGAAATCAATGTTACTTTCAAATCTTTCTCTGCCCTTCACGACATAATTTGCTAAGTGTTCTTTGATTTATTTATTTACATATTTAAATGTTCTCTTTAAAATCGAATAACTTACCAAGTGAATTACTTGGTTAAGTAACGGTTAATAATCAGTCAATATAGAGTTGAGTTTGTCGTCCTCACTGTATGTGTTAAATGAGTTACTTGTCTTAGTTTTGGATTTAGCACAACTATCCCAGCATAATGTTTGATTTGATTTCTATGCTATTCTCAAATTTGATGTTTCACTATATGATGTTGCAGACGAGATATTTTTTGGCCATATATGTGCGTGTATTCCTTTTTCTGTGGATGAATAGATAAGGATCATGTTACTTAAGGCTTGAGCAGATGTTTGAAGAATATAACCTCAATAATGGAGATACAAATTAAATTTGTAATTGAAAAGGATTTTGATTCACAGATAGTGAATGTATTTTATGCTTAGTTGTCACTCTTCTTTTTAAATTTCAGCCTACATGTATATTTTTATCTGAAGAGTTAGTTTAAAAGGAAGTTTGATATTATGTTATATTGTAAGAGCATTTTCAAAGGTGAATGCTTAAGAGTTACTTAAAAATTTAATTGCTTCACCGGAGCTTCAGAGTTGTTTATTAACAATATATTGTTTTCCTTATTCTGATAACTCTTTGATTTGTTGTTAACATACCTTTCAACATGCTCAAATGTTCAAGAACATCAAACGTTATTAGAAAAATTAAAAAACATTCTATTTTTTTTTTTCATTTTATAGACTAAATTTATGTTTATAATAGAATTGCCAAGTTTTAAATATTTTTCATTCCCCAATTTTTAATCTATAGAATTTTACTTTTAAATCGACTCATACTTATTTCAATCCATGATCTCTTTTCCAATTCAAATTCTTTCCCGAACATACCTGTGTTCAAACCATACAAAAATGAAAATGCCCGTTTAGAATAAAACTGAAACAATTATTTTATATCACCTTATTTTATAAAAGAAAAAAACAAAGCAGATCATTCACAATACCAAATAATATCCAATAGAAAGACTGACAAGAGCAACAACTTTGTCAAAAAAAAAAAAACAGATTAATTTCCATTGAAGACTTTGGCGATCTTTTCTGTGGGCACCAAAGGAAGATAAGCTGAAACCCTATAACCTTTCTCAGCCGAGGAAACAATAACCTCGTTGTACTTCTCCGTACAGTAAGCAGCCTTAGGCAACACGGCGTTGGCCACCTGAGGGAAGAGCGGAAGCTGATTAAGTTTCCGCCACGCGGACACGGCGCACTGCTCCGCCGTGGGCTCATACTTTGAATAAATGGTCTTCGCAAAGGTGGAGACACCGTCGCGGCGGACATCGGAGACAACGGAACGGGCCTGTGAGGAGACCTTCTTCACGTTGGAGGGAACGTGGCGGTCCAACTCCCCGACCTTGCGATCAGCGTATTTGAGGAGCTCGACTGGGACAAGGTGGAATCTGTCGTACACCGGAGCCACCACGGTCTTAACGGCCTCCTCCACTGTGTTAACGCCGGGCTTCAGAGGGCCGGCGCGTTCCTTGGCGTACGAGTAGAGGATGGCGCAACGCATGAGAGCCTCAAGAGTTGCGAATTGCACGAATTCAAGGTACTTTAGTTCTTGCTCTTCTTTTATCTCATTCTGCAAGATTAAATTAAATTCAAAACCCTAAATAAACCACAAGGAAAATGGAACCCTCTCATCTTTAAAATTCAATCAAATTCGAACCATATACAAACAACAAAAAAATTAGAATAATACTCTCGTCCTAAAAATTCAATCAAATTAAACTATAGATAAACTACGCATGGAAAATATAATACTCTGTGGTTCTCAGAATTCAATCGAGTTCAAAACAACAGATGTAAAGTAGAATAGTCTGATCCCTGATGATCAATTAAATTGAAAGCACTAGATCATTCACAGGGAAAATAGAACAATAATAATAAGGATGAAAAGATGGATGTAACATACAATTTGTGGGGGTTGGGTTTCGGCAGCCATGATGAAAATCTAGAAGATTCTTTCGTTTGTGTCGGTTTTGGTTGAAATTGGGGAAGAATTACGGGAGTTGTGAATTTATAGAAAGCAAAAGGGTGGTGTATGGGAATGGACACGAATTTAGGTCAGAAAGCGAGACGAAACGCGTTTCTTCTTAACTGCGCTGAATAAAATCTTGGATTTTCTATAATACTGTTTCTTACAGGTTAAGTTTCAAAACAGAGTAGAATCTAGAATATTCCTTTCAAAACTCCACCAAAAATTCTAATCCGCTTAAGCCCATTTGTACAACCTAAAGCCCGTTTAAAAAGAAGTTACCAAATACATGATAATATTATATTTATTTAACTCATAATGAATTTTATTATCGAAATTAGAAGTGATAATATTTTAAAAGGAAACCTAATTGTTATAATATATCTAACATCATTTTTAAAAGTTATATCTAAAGACATTTTTATGTTTTTTTAGTTGGCTGATTATATTTTATACTTCTTTTAACACAATTTCGAAATCGACACATTATGTTACTCAAACTATGTCAATGTTTCTTGAATATAGGTAGGGGTTTTGAATTCTATAAAATAATAAAATCATGATTATGAAGGTGATTATGATCAGAAAGATCAATTAGATTTTCTGATAAAAATAATTATAAAGAAATGGTAGATATTTTGTAACATGTTTGAAACTTTCAACATATTCATATAATAATAAATGCTCAGATAAAAATAATTTATAAGAAAAAAATTAACTATGGTTTCAATTCATTAATTGTTGCAGGAATAATAATTATTTGGTGGAGATGCTGGATAGATCAAGTCAGATTCAAATAGTGATGTTTGAACTCTTACTTCTTGTGAGAGAGAGAATTGGATGTAAACCAATTGTTATAATATTAAATTTAACTTAAAGGTTATGAATCTGATATTTACAACTAAATCATAAAACATTTTTCAAAGAACTTTTGCATATTTTCAATCCAAAATTAGAATAAGCATTTAATTAAAGAAAAATAAATCCAAAAATAAGTTCAATTTTGGTTGGTTATTACTTTTGGATTGGTTTGAACAACAATTTATATTATAATATTTTTATATATACGTGTTTTATATCTTTTATGGACAACAACAACTTTGACAAGATTACTCTATTGAGATTAATATTCTAAATTAAATAGAAGAAGTTGATGAAATTGTAGTACTTGGAAATAATTAGGATCACTTGCTAGCTTTTGTTAAAAATTGATTGACAATTTTGCTTCAATCAAAACTCAAGAATATGAAAATGATAATAGAATGAATGTATGAGATGGGTGAACTTGCGTGTCTCCCTCTGTATATAATATATAAAAAAGAACAAATAAAAACAGCCATTACTAATTTTGTTCAATTTTAACCATAAATTATGAAAAGGAAATATATTTTAATGGTAAAATAAAATAATTATTTTATATTAGCAACGCAAAAAAAGTATACTATCACTCGATCACTCATTTAGAAGTTCTCATAAAGATATACTGTCGAAAAACATTGTTTTAATATAGGAATAAATTAATTATTATAAAATATATTATTCACTATGTTAACTTATTATATTTACATATTATTTCAATACAATTTCACTATGTAAAAGTATAGAAATAAATAAAATAAAGTGTAGCTTTATTAATAAAATAATAGAATTGAATATTTATTTTAAGATTAGAAGATATGTGATTTTCATATATCAAAATGGGAATATAATATAGAGAACTGCCCAAAGGCAAACAATGTCTCGAAAAGTAGCTTGCATTAAGGGAAGAAAAATTGATGAAATGTTACAAAAATATGATGAAAACTATGGCAACACACCAACACAAAATCACCAACATAAATTTTTTCCCGTCCTCTTTAATTTTAGACTTTAACTGAGAAAATAAAAGCAATAAATAAAAACTAATAAAAATATTGATTGTTTAATTCTAAAAAATTGAGTAAAAATAAAATCATAAAATATTTTATTTAAAAAGTAAATAAATTGTTAATGAAAATGCCACTTTATTCTCACAACGTTACTTTTATTCCTTTTTCACTAATGGATAATAGATAATGAATAAATACTTAACTTTTACCAGCATTAAACTAAATTAACTAATAATTATTTCATAAATTTTATTTTAGATTTATTTTAGTTCTTAACAGGCTTGTAGTTATTTTTCTTATCATTAATAACTATCATTTAGATATAATTCAAATGGATAATGTTTATCTTGTTGAACTAAAAACTATAATAAATTTTTTTATAACAAAAATTAACAACAAATAACTGTTAATATATAAATCATATTATATTATATTTAAAATGTATGATAAAATAATACATTTAAATTGTAAATCATAATCATAGAATCAAGATAGATTACTTTTACTGTCATAAAAATTATAGTTAACTTTCTCATCATTATTTTTTTAAATTAAATTCAAATTTAAAGTATAAAAAGATGGTAAATTGAAAAAGATATCTTGTTAAGATAACTCTAAAAATAGTTCCTACAAGCAGTCCAGTTTAATAAAATTATTCTATTTTTATAGATTTCTTAAAGATATTCTGACGAATAGATAAACAGGAGTTAAAAAATAGATAATAAAAAATTGTATGAATTTTTAAACCATTAAGAAAAAGGATAATTACTTTTTCATTTATTTTTTAAAATGGAATGCTCTCAATATCCGGTACTTGATCAATGTTGAATAATAAAGAAGAAGATATTGAAAGATAAGAAAGAAAATTTGTTTTTGATATTATATATTTGAAGAAGAGATATTTAAATTACATAACATAGCCATAAAGAATAAACAAATTAATAAGTAGATAAAGAAATTACAATAGATAAATATAAGAATAGATATAAAAAGATTGAAAACTTCATGAGATATTTGTTGGTATAACTTAAATTTTTGGGATTTTATTAATAATTTTGTCTTATTAGTTTTGGGTATAGTATAATATTTAGTTTGATTATGATAAAATAAGAATAGGTAGTTATGATTTTATGTTTATTTAGGTACATTATTATTTTATGATAGATTAAGTAGATTTTATTTTTAAGATAGTTAATATTTTATTTTCAGTTTTTATTTTTATTCCAATAATATTGTAAGTGCGACTATTTAAAGACCTTTGATTATTAATAATAGACTCAATTTTAGAAAAATATATTCTAAATCATGATTCGTATTCTAGGTTTGGTGGTATCTCTATTGTTGGCATCATTTGTGTCCTACTATGTTTTAGTCTACATCTTTTGCGATGCAACTGCATCTGCAACACAGGTGATGCTGAGTTGCATAGTAGGATTCCTCAGTTGGTATTACATATTGTTATCGTTCATTCGTCGTTGCAGAGAAATGTTTATATCAGATTCAAATGATGATGAAAAAGAAGTTGGAGACGTTACTACTGATGAATTAATAAGGGAGCTTAGAGAAATCATGCATTATTTTCGAGAAAACCAGGACAATCGTGCCTTCTGATAAAAGCTTCTCTGAGGACCAATGGAAGGAATCTCAATCTGATCACTTTGTTTATTGGAAGAGTTTAGGAATGGAGACTTCGTTTATGTGTTTATGAATTTCATTTCTTATGCATTATATTTCATGTCCCTTTGTTGTCAAAAGTTATCAATTCTTGCTAATAAGATCATCGTAGTCTTACTTTTATAATTCTTTAAAAAGTGAAATCATAAGACTTCTTATATGTACAAAAGATATGAACTCGTGAAAGTCAGATTTAAAAAAAAAAACTAGAATGGTTGATGTAAAATCTAATAGCATGGATTCTTAGACTTTTTTTTTCATGGTTTTATAAAAGGGAATAAATTTTGTGTAATGAATTAGTGCTAATGAAAAATCAGTTTCAAATTTAAGTTTCACAAATGATTAAAATGACGAAAAACATTGTGAAAATTACTAAAAGAAATATTATTTTGAAACCATGTAGATATAAATGGTTTTATAACTTGTTTTAAAGAGAAAGTATGAAATTATTGGAGAAGTTAATATTATTAAAGAGGAGAAAAGGAAAAATGTAAGATGTGAATCAATTTAAGAAATCAATACAATTTAACTTTGTGTATTGAAAATTTAATATTTTTTAACTAAACAATATAGAAAAGATAAAAAAATTAACAACACATGTCTTATAAAAAAATTAAAATAATTTTTTAAATCAGAATATATAAGATACGTTTTACTTTTTTTAAGTTTTCTATGCCATATATTTTTAAAATCACACACACACACACACACATATATATATATATATATATATATATATATATATATATATATATATATATATATATTAATGTAAAGTCTCACACACACACATTTCTTTTTTATTTAAAAACTTTTTCGGAAAAAAAAAGTGGCTTTTGATATGCGAATAAATCCTACTACTTTCGGTTCTGAAATTTCTTCGATTGAAAAAAAAAAATCTGGGACATATTGACCAAATAATCGGTCCGGTACTAGATGTAGCCTTTCCCCCGGGGCAGATGCCTAATATTTACAATGCTCTGGTAGTTACGGGTCGAGATACTGTTGGTCAACAAATTAATGTGACTTGTGAAGTACAGCAATTATTAGGAAATAATCGAGTTAGAGCTGTAGCTATGAGTGCTACAGATGGTCTAAAGAGAGGAATGGAAGTTATTGACACAGGAACTCCCCTAAGTGTTCCAGTAGGCGGAGCAACTCTAGGACGAATTTTCAACGTGCTTGGAGAGCCGATTGATAATTTAGGTCCTGTAGATACTCGTACAACATCTCCCATTCATAGATCTGCGCCTACCTTTATACAATTAGATACAAAATTATCTATTTTTGAAACAGGAATAAAAGTAGTAGATCTTTTAGCTCCTTATCGTCGTGGAGGAAAAATAGGACTTTTCGGTGGAGCTGGAGTGGGTAAAACAGTACTTATTATGGAATTGATCAATAACATTGCCAAAGCTCACGGAGGTGTATCTGTATTTGGCGGAGTAGGTGAGCGTACTCGCGAGGGAAATGATCTTTATATGGAAATGAAAGAATCTGGAGTAATTAATGAACAAAATATTGCAGAATCTAAAGTAGCTCTAGTATATGGTCAAATGAATGAACCACCCGGAGCTCGTATGAGAGTTGGTTTAACTGCCCTAACTATGGCGGAATATTTTCGAGATGTCAATGAGCATGATGTACTTCTATTTATCGACAATATCTTCCGCTTCGTTCAAGCAAGATTTGAAGTATATGCCTTATTGGGTCGAATGCCCTCTGTTATGGGTTATCAACCCATTCTTAGTACTAAAATGGGTTCTTTACAAAAAAAGAATCACTTCTACCAAAGAAGGGCCCATAACTTCTATTCAAACAGTTTATGTACCTGCATACGATTTAACATACCCGTGTTACGACATTTGCACATTTTAGATTGGTTTTAGATTTGTTTTAATTTAATAATTAGTTAAAAAATGATTACCTCTTTATCTTATAACTCTTTTAAAATATTGTTTTCAAATTGAGTTTAACTTTAAAAAAACTAATTATAATTCAAACCAAATTAAGAAACTAATTAGTTTTAATTTTTTTTTACGAAAAACAAATCTTATTTAGATAATTGTGAGGCCCAAAACAGAGAAAAATAAGCTACCTAACTTGAATAAAAAAAAGTAAGCATTTTAATGGTCAATTAACTTTATTTTTAATTATCCATTAATAAATAAAGTTTTACTAATTCTAAATTTATGATTTTTTAACTAAAATAAATAGAGTTTTATCTCTATCAACTCGTTTTAGGATCGGCCTAACTTATGATACATGTTCTATTATGAAAAGAGAACTATATGTGTATATTATTCAACTTGGTATCAGAGCAGCATAGTCCACCATTGGCAGTTCATAGTTCCGTCTGTCTAAACCCTTAAGGTTTTTTTATTTTTCGATGGTGCAATTCGTCTTTTCAAAAATGATGTCTAGCAATACTCTTTCCTTATCGAGAAGTTCATCCATTACCTCTGATAAGATAAATGAAAAAAATTATCTATTATGATTTGGTGTCAACTTGTATGGTATTTTGCCAAACATAAGTAACTTTTTTATTCTCTCAATTTTTTAAAATGTATTTATTGGTTATAAATTAGAAAATGGGATTTAAAATAAATAACATTTTTTTTCTTACACTCAGTTAAACGAATCTAATTTTTGTTTTAATCTCAATTAAAGGTGTAATTTCACTGTAACTAGAAAAAATCTTTTAGAATTTAGGCTTTCTTCTTTCAACTCTATTTACACGGTCGTTTTTAATTAGTTTTTAAAAAAATCCAGTCTTAATTTTTTAAACTGTTCTATATTACAATTAAAATTATTTACTATAAATATACAACATGTATTTTAAATATTGAAAAATTGTATTATAAAATTAACATAGAAAATCTTTTATATATTATTTTACTTATTTCAAAATAAAGAAATAAATCAAGTTTTTTTTTACGGGACAAAAACACTTTAAATCTATGTTTATTAAGTAAACTTACTTTGTCGAGGACGATTCTTCCCCTGAAAAAGAATCAGATACCAAGAACAAGAACCTTCAGTAAAACCAATGGACGAAGAGCAGCGCCCTACGTCATCACAACCGCAACCGTGCCTAGTAATGCTGCATTCAGGAACCTCGCGGCGGTGTCAAAGGCGGCGAGGAAAGCCGCCAGCAAAGCAAATGGCCTTAGAATTAAATGCAATCCAGACAGCTTATAATGAGCGTGAGGAAAATGACAATTGTGCGCCGGCTGTGAAATACGCCGTTGAAAGGCTCGTCAGTGGTCTTTCTAAGTCCACATACGTTTGTGGTCTTCATCTGAAATGTTCGAATAATTTTCAATATTTGCTGGATGTTCGAATTTGATATAGTCTTTATGTTAGTCAAACTTTAAATCTTTATTTTTCATTTTAAATTTTGTTTCACTGTGACAAAGACATTCAAAGTTTTTAGGCGGTGCATTGATTACTTATGCGATGTTTTTCTTCGTCCTCATATTGTTCACAGAATTATAGTATTGTAGATATTGTTTGTATGAAAGAACAGTCATGGGTAGTTTTGAACGAAAGGTAAAAAAAGAATGGAAAAAAATATTTCTGGCCTCAATCATCCATAAGATTACTTAAGATTAATTCTTGAGGGCTTAATTGATCTCTCTCACAATCTTCTATTTATAAGAATAAATTGATACACAAATACATGATAAATAGGGTAATCCTAGACACAATATAATCATGATAAATAGGGTAACCCTTGACACACTATAATGATGATAAAATAGGATAAATATCCTAACACTCTCCCTCAAGTTGGAGCATACAAATTGTATGTACCAAGCTTGGAACAAATAAACTCAATCCGAAGACCCCTTAATGACTTAGTCAATACATCTGCGAGTTGATCGTTTGACCCAATAAACTCAGTACATATTTCTTTGGTCAACAACTTTTCACGAACAAAATGACAATCAATTTCTATATGTTTAGTCCTCTCGTGAAACACTGGATTTGATGCAATGTGGAGAGCAGCTTGATTGTCGCAATACATCTTCATAGTATGGATGTCACAAAATTTAAGCTCTTGAAGGAATTGTTTCACCCATATAAGTTCACATGTTAATGATGCCATTGCCCTATACTCGACTTCCGCGGTTGATCGAGCTACTACATTATGTTTCTTACTTTTCCATGAAATAATGTTTCCTCCCAGAAAAACACAATATCCTGTTGTAGATCGTCTATCAATAGGTGAACCTGCCCAATCTGCATCACAATACCCAGAGACATGAATGCTTCCTTTATCTTCATATAACAATCCTTGCCCGGGAGCCTTCTTTACATACCTTAGAATGCGAATGAGAGCATTCCAATGGTCAACACATGGAGCCTGCATGAACTGACTAACCACTCCAACTGCAAAGGATAGATCTGGCCTTGTAATAGTGAGATAAATCAGTTTGCCAACCAGCCTCCTATACCTCTCTGGATCGGAGAATAATTCACCTTCTTCTGTCCTTAATTTCTGGTTTGGGTCCATGGGACTGTCTACCGGTCTACAATCAATCATGCCTGTTTCTTGTAATATATCAAGAGCATACTTCCTTTGGGAGATTACAACTCCGTCTTTTGATTGCACTACTTCAATGCCTAAGAAGTATTTGAGACTTCCAAGATCCTTGGTTTGAAAATGTCTACACAAGTACTCTTTTAGTTGAGATATTCCAACAGCATCATGACAATATCATCAACATATACTATTAAGTAAACACATTTCCCGAGAGAAGAATGACAATAAAAAACGGAATGATCTGCTTCACTGCGTTTTAGCCCAAATTTTTTAACAATGGAGCTAAACTTTCCAAACCAAGCACGTGGGGATTGCTTGAGGCCATATAGAGATCGATGCAATTTGCATACCATACCAGACTCCCCCTGAGCAACAAACCCAGGAGGTTGCTCCATATAAACTTCTTCCTCAAGATCACCATGTAGGAAGGCATTCTTGATATCCAATTGATGAAGTGGCCAGTGACGAATGACTGCCATGGCAAAGAAGAGACGAATAGTAGTCATCTTGGCTACAGGAGAGAAAGTGTCACAATAATCAAGACCATAAACCTGAGTGTAACCTTTTGCAACAAGCCGAGCTTTGAGCCGATCAATTTCACCATCAGGGCCAACTTTAACTGCATACACCCATTGACAACCAACCGCCTTTCTTCCTGGGGGAAGGGGCACCAGCTCCCAAGTATTACTGTGGTCAAGAGCCTACATTTCTGCAATCATAGCTTGTCGCCATCCAAGATGATCAAGTGCTTCTTTCACATTCGTGGGTATAACAACAGAGGACACTGAGGATAAAAGAGAAAAATAGGAGGGCGACAATCGATGATAGCTTAGAAAATTATAAATGGGATGAGGGTTCCGAGTGGAACGAGTACCTTTTCTGAGGGCAATAGGCCATGCTGAATCATTTGCACCAGGAGGCGTGGGAGGAGGTGACGAGGGAGAAGAATCTGAAGTAGGAGATTCACCATTGTCTTGGGGAGGTGGACTATCCATTGGGGCCCTGTGTGGGATGATCTCAGTATGTGGAGAAACAGGTGTAGAAGGATTGTGATCAAGACTTGGAATGACAGAGACAGTGGAGCTATTTGACTCAGCCATTGGAATAGAAAGGACTTGCTGGAGGATAGAAACATCCTGAACAGATGGAGAGAAGTAAGGAGTCTGTTCAAAGAATGTGACATTGGGAGACATGTAATACTTCTTAGTTTCAGGAAAGTAACACCGATATCCTTTTTGAAGTCGAGAATAGCCTAAAAAGACACATTAACACCCAGGTTTGATCATATGGTGGTTGCTATTGAAGAAACCGCTGATCTGGAAACTATGAAAATCCGTGATCTAGAAACTATGAACGAGATGCTTTGGAATATTTAAAACAAGGTAGTAGTAGTAGTTATGAAAATTGTAGTGATTTGGTTTTGTTTAACTCTTCATGAATTCCAGAAATACTATATTTGCTAAACGAAACACTATGAGGTTAAAATTAAAAATTGGAAGATGCAAACATTGGTTGTTATAAGTAAATTTCTACATATATGAAGTTTAAATATATTTAATATTTCATTCTAACATTATTCATCACTTACTACCTTTTCGGCTTTTTGTTAAAAATTGATTGACAATTTTACTTCCATTGTTCTTGTTCTTCAAAACTCAAGAATATGAAAATGATAATAGAATGTATGAGATGGATGAACTTGTGTGTCTCCCTATGTATATAATATATATATATATATATATATATATATATATATATATATATATATATATATATAAAAGAACAAATAAATACAGCCATTACTAATTTTGTTCAATTTTAATGATTATGGAAAGGAAATATATTTTAATGGTAAAATAAAATAATTATTTTATATTAGCACCGCAAAAAAAGTATACTATCACTCGATCACTCGTTTTGAAGTTCTCATAAAGATATACTGTCGAAAAACATTGTTTTAATATAGGAATAAATTAATTATTATAAAATATATTATTCACTTTGTTAACTTATTATATTTACATATTATTTCAATACAATTTCACTATGTAAAAGTATAGAAATAAATAAAATAAAGTGTTGCTTTATTAATAAAATAATAGAATTGAATATTTATTTTAAGATTACAAGATATGTGATTTTCATATATAAAAATGGGAATATAATATAGAGAACTGTCATGCAATGCAAACAATGTCTGGAAAAGTAGTAGAATGCATTAAGGGAAGAAAAATTGATGAAATGTTACAAAAATCTGATGAAAACTATGGCAACACACCAACACAAATCACGACCCTAATGCCAAGTTTCATCACCAATGAATTAACTGCACTCTGTGATGGCGGCGAGTCACAAGTGATCCTATGTTTTTACAAAACTCAAACTCTTACGCTCTATGTTAGCCAAGCGGATCAGTATTGTTTCTGCAGTGTCTCCTTCCACCCATGGTATAGATTCCCGTTCTAATAGTTTTAATACCCGTAGTCTTCTGCGAGACCCTTTAGGATTATCTTTATCATTTGCATCAACCATAACCTTAAGGTACTCGAATGCTGAAAAATATTGAAATTACCATAAGAAAAGGGAGGAAAATTTAAAGAAGAAAGGTGACATCGTAGCTTACATGGAATGCCAGATAAAGAAGAAAGGTGACACTTCAGTAGTCTTAAAGCCTCGTTTGAACCATGGTCACGTAAGTCAAGCACCATTTCTTCTGCTTCATTATTGCTGCCAACCGATATAAAATAAATATTGTACTACTACATAACATACAAATTTTCAATATTGACTACCTTAAGAACAGAGGAGATTAACCTGGTTTCAAGAATAATTTTGTTAGATTCTTCATCAGCTTCGTGAGCCTTGCTAAGAAAAAACTGTCCCTGCCATCACCTAGCATGCATCAATGAATGACCAAATTTTGGAGAAACTAGGATAATAACTTATAACTGGTTTCCATTATATTAGACAAATAAGACAGTTGGAAGCCCGATATTTAAACATAAACAAAATATAGTAACTTTTCTCATTTAAAAGATGTAGTTATGAAATAATGCCAACTAATCACACAAGCTCTAAAGAGAGCCTCCTTTATTATCAGTGTTAGTTTTAAAAAAACAGCTGAATGCAAGACGCAGCACTACATATAAATGAAACGAATATTTAGAAGTCATCAAAGAACTCTACATACTTATAAAGCAACTTATTGCTGGGCACAATCAAAAACATTACCTGTTCTAACATTGTTTCTGCTTTGATTTGATCCCCCTTTGCAAATGCCTCAACTGCCTGACGTAACAAATGACCCATGACCCATCAGTCTTTTACAGTGTCCATCACCAAAACCCCGCACCAGGTTAATCTACCAAGTAACTATCTAACGCAAGCATAAAATGTGGAACAATATAATCCAAACAGAAAATGCAACATACTGCTTTATAATATTCACTCATTGCCACTCGGTATTCCTTTACAGCTTTACGCACATTCTTATACTCTTCCTCGTCCTCTGGATCTGTCATATACACAGCACTCAAACTTCATATAAAGTAGAACACAGCTTCAAAACAAGATAAAATAATATATATATATATATATATATATATATATATATATATATATATATATATAATTTAACAAGAAATAAGAGATAAATGGTCAACGAAGTTTTGTTCTAGGACTGATTCACAAATTCTTCCAACATTCCAATACTTGGCATGTTACAAGGCAATAATCCTCTGGCTTAGGAAGCACATGCAAGTTATAGCAACAACATCATAAAAAACATTTTCTGAAAATGAAAAATATCTTTTCTCTTGTACAGGATATATCTTGTGATGAATAAAATATAGACACTAATCTGCTTTTACAAAAGTCATGTAGCTAAATAAGAGAACTTATAACAAAAACAATAAAATAGGAATCCATTTTCTCCATAATAACATGAAGTACCGGCTATATTTTCTGGTGGGGAGAAGTCCATGTTGACATCGAGTTCTTCCAGGAAGTCTTTGGGAGGTTCAAAAACCACACGCCCGAATTTAGATTTCATATTCAAATCTTTCACAATTCTTTTAGGAGCCTCCTCTACTTCAGAGTGCCCTTGATAATTAAACAAAGAAGACAATACTTCTTTCTGAAGGTCATGTTTTTGTTTTTGTTGCTGATGTAATTCTGTTCCTTTAGTCGAACCTATGCTCTTACCACTGTATCCCAAAGAAAATAGAAATTAAGACCCAAAATATCACGAAAGTGATTTCATTATGCTGTTAGAGCATGCCTTAAATTGAAACAAAAGATGCAACAGAAACTCCCTTATCTTATGATTTTTTAAAGGCAAATAAGTTAATGAAAAGTAGAAGATATTAACAGACGAAAAAAGAAAAAAAGATACCCTCTGGGATAATTTAAATCCTGAGACTTTCTTTCAGAAGAAGGCACTTCAGATTTTGGTTTGATATCTGTAAACTGTAAAAGTGCAGTTAGCTTCAATAGCAAGCTAAGAATCTATATGACCATCAAAATTTTAATGTATACATCAAGATATACTTTTCTGAACAGAAGGGGAAAGTCAAAAGTTAAGAGAACACAGAACCGTCACCAACAAAGCATAACAGGAAGCCAAAAGCTACTTCTATTCTTTTGTAATAATCAAGTGCAAGAATGAAACAACCTAAAATAGAGACAGCCAACACAGTGAAAAGAATTGTCAGAAAAAAATGAGCACAAATCTATTTGGTTTTACAAAACATTCTACACTCTTTTCCTACGAATTTTGGTTACAGAAACAATTCATGTAAAACTACAGACATTATTCAACAGTAAGGCTGGCAGGTGGAAAACAACTTTCACAACAAAATGTAACCCGCTCCTTTCCCTAAAATCTGTCCTGAGGTGGATTTTATCCAAAATCTTGAGCCCATTGCAAAGTAATTTCAAAATTTAAAATTGCAAAATATAACATCTACAACCAAACATAATGAAAATAGAATACGTAATCCAGACTGAGCTTCAACATAAATAAATAATCCTGGCATGTATACTTACTCCACCAGCTGAGTCACCAACAACAGCTTTCCTTTTGCCTGAAGCCATATTCGATTGATCTAGTAGCTTCACCAAGCTCTGGATGATTGCAATAAATATTTATTAGGCATAGGTACCAAGTGATGCAAGAAAACACAAGATTTGGGTAGTCTGAACAGAAAAATCCTGATTATTAATAATCTCCATTTTATTAAACTTTTTAAACCAGAAAAAAAAGTGAATGATATCCTTGTCAAGTTTATAGATGGAAAAGGAAAACGTAGATTCTGATATAAACCCCAGAAAAGTGGGTAAAACAAAGTAAAGAAATATCAATAATGGCAACATGAGAAGATTTTTAGGTACCTTCTGAATATCGTACCCGCAAGTATCTGCATATTTGCAATAAAATTAATCAGCTTTTAATACAAACTAAAGAAACAATGGTAACAACAATGTATCAGCCCATGTTTTGCTTGACTTGGTCATAAAACTAACAATTAATAAATCAGGTATACACATCAATAGTCGGTACTTCATAGATTGAAGCATTTAGTAAATATTTAAGTCAATATGCTTGATAGCTAATGGTAAGAATTGATAAAAACAAACTAGCACCAGATTTATTTACATAAGAACATATGCACCCAAGATAGAAATTTCAGCATTATATTGGTTAAGCCAAGTCCAGGTAGAAAGCATCAAAACCTTGCATCAGATAAACCTACAGTCTATTTTATTTTCTAGGCATGCCACATAGTCAATACTGGACAACATTAAACTATTAAAACAACATACATATGTAAGCTCATCATAATCATGTTCACACAACTACATGATAATATAATGAAGACAAATTCTAGCAGCACAGTTCACAACCAGAGAATTTATTAGAAATCACATATATTGGTAGACTCCACTTCTCATATGCCGACTCTCCTGGTTTTTTAGTTTTTTTATAAAATTTCAATCAATTACGGTGTGTGCTAGCACACGTGTGTAAAAAAATGTGCTATTAAAATAACTTTTGTCTTTCAAAGCAAGTACATTCAGTTGGGTAATATATGAGGAAATTTTATGAGAAAAGGTTAGCTAATCATTATAAAAATTTAAACAAAAAAGAAATTCTTTATCAGTACATAAACACGACAGTGATTCAAACCAACATTTTAAATCGTGTGCTATATATACCACCATTGTTGTGCCATAGCGACCATAGGCTGCTTCAGGGGAAGGGATAGCAGTACTGTGCTGAATTAAAAGACCCGTCTGAATACAGAGGTTAGGACACTTTTTGGATTGCAATTGCAAAATATGAAATCTACAGCTTTAACAGGAAAACTTGGATTTAAAAGGTGACTAATGATTTCTGTCAAGGTAAATTATAATTGACATTTGTTGGTATTTGTGTGTGTGTTTTTCTTATGCTACCCATGACTTTTTATTGTTAACTATGAATGTCATAGAATCTGTGTAATTCTATTTAAACATGTTTTTAGAAATAATATGTATATAGAAAATGTTATAAAGCTGCTAAACGCCACTATCTGGGATTTAGAACAGAGATTCAAACAAATATGGTATGGGATAATGGATAAGTTGAATAAAAGAGTGGTTAAGAAGCTATAAAATTGAGTTTTCTACAATGAGACGAGATTATCAGTAGCGCAGAAGACAGAAAATGCCATATAAATTTCAGAAAAACGGAGGTTGTAAATACAAAATGCATTAAGGAAAACTCATAGGATAAGAGAAAAAACAGGCTTCAATTTGATTTCAAAACAGCAAAAATATGCCAAGATTTCATACCAAGAACTTGCCGAATCATATTTCTGTCAAGCTGAAAGCCATCTCCAAGCATTTTAAATAAGAAATCTTCCATGTCCTGGTGAAGCTGATCATGCTTCGAACTCGAAACATCTGGCTTATTTTTTTCACGCCAGATTCCGGTCATTGGCAGCGACTTTGCATCCAACTTAGTTGGTTTCGTCGTCCGAGAAGACCCGTTTGCTGATGGAGCAGGTCTAACATAATTCTTGCCAATAATGCTTGAAATAGTACCAGCCGAAACTGGACGAACTTTGGGCCTTGAAGTTTTCCTTTCTTGGAATGAATTCTCAATGGAATACCCATCTGATGATTCAGAAGATCCTTCAGTCCTGACATCTGCATTGGATGAATCAAGGGTTGAAGATGATCCTGTGGAGCTTCCCTGCATTTCAAACAAAATTTCCCCAGCCAAATCAGCATTCCGGCTCGCCTTGCAATACGCAGAAGCTATCTCTTCAAGTGAAAACGCAGAGCCAAATGCATCAAGCAAGCACTTCAATGCTTTCTCTTCATCACACTTCACAACATTCTGCCCAGAGACTTCCATCCCAATACAATAAACCTGTCACAGAAATTCAAAGAAATGCAATAAACATAAATTTGATCAATTATTTCAAAAATTGAATGTAACAGGAGAATCCAATAAATGATCACCCATTCACATCCCTAGATAAGAAAAAACAAAAACTTGATTTTACATTGAGAAAGAAGTGAAAGGTGTCCGTAAAAATGAATAAACAAGAACTGAAAAGAAAAAAAAAAATACTTTGCTTTGAGGAATAAGTATTTGGAGCACTCAAACCAGTAAAGAAAAGCTCTTTGATTTCTTCTCATCAAATAAAAATGGTTTCACAATGACAATCATGGAATTCATTTATACATTTATCCATTCATCCAAAAGAGTTGTAAAATAAGAAAAACAAAAATTAGAAATGAAAGCAGGAGAAAATAGATAAGATATGAGGGAAAAGAGAAAACGTAATAGGTATGAGGTTTTGTCATGTAAATTGTGAGAATCAGAGTAACAAATCAAAGAGTGAGTGAGTGACCGAGAATTGAGTAAATCAAAAAACGAAACGACAAGAAAGCAAACCTGAGAGCGTATTGGGCGGGATGTGAGAGAAGAGAGAAAAATAAGTAAATTTAAGAGAACCCGGATACAATGTTCTGGCAACTATGCATTATATCAACTTAACTTCATTAAATAAAAATAGATTAAATTATTTATCTATTTAGTTTATTTCTAAATTTATTTTATATTTCTCATTTGCAGATATTTGTTATTTATGTAACTTTTTCAATTATTTAACATTTCACATTTCTTATTCATTACACAATTTTTTTTTCATTGCAGTGTTGAACATTATCTGATGTGTTTCGAAATATTTTAAGAATTACCCTGTAATTATTTTTTTGTTAAGTTAATATTATTAAGCATTACTTGATTAGAGTTGATAATTTTTCTTTGAAGTTAACGTAAATCAACAAAATCACTTGTTGTTGCGTTTTTATATTTTAAGAATTATTTCTTAAACTTGTTAGCGACTATCATAAACCTATGTTTATATAATTATCTATTTATTTCAATATTTTATTCCTTATAATTTACATATATTTAGTTTGTCCAGTATAAATATTACAGAAAAAAAGAAATACACATTTAATATGTAGACATATATGCATTATTGTTAAAATACTTTTAAAATTGTTTCCATTATATATTCTTATTACGCAAAAAGAACAATTCTTTTTTTAGAATATTGAAAACTTCTCTGACAAGTTCTTTCTAACTACTTCCTTGAGAAGTTTTTCAAAATGGGAGAAAGTGATGTTTTGACGCAACTACCCTTATTTGAATAATATATATTACCATTAATTTTATCCTTACTTTTAGCTCATTATTATTTTTAAAGAAGTGTAGTAAACATAAAAAGTATTTATTTTTAAGTTAATTTGTTATTTAGAATGTATTCACTTACACCTATTTACTCAACAGGTAATTAAATAATAATTATATATATAAATAATCAGGTTCAGTCTTTATGCGTTGAATAGACAGACATATTGAGAGTATCATCGGTTAGATGAGATGAGAAGAATAACGGTTGAATAGACATATTGAGAGTATCATCGGTTAGATGAGGTGAGAAGAAAAACTAAGGTCATAAAATGTAATTTTACATGAACATTTTTTTTATACATATAAAGAATTAATTATTAATATTTTATATATGTATAAATATCATTTATTTAATTTTTTAACTATATAAAAAATCAATAATAGACTGTATATAATATAGCATAATAATTAAAGACAATAAATTTTATATAATATAAACATTATAATACAATAATACTTAATTTATATTTATTAAGAACAAATTGTAATGCATAAGAATATAAATTTTGATAATAAATTATAACAATGACAAAGCGTGTATTAATTCCTACAAATCTTCTTAAATTTTATATGAAACACATCATCCATAATTTCTCGTATTTAAAAAAAATTAATGTAACACATTATTAATAATATGTAATGTAATATAAACAAATTAAATAAATAATTATAATCTCATTCACAGAGATATTTTGATGTAAACCAAATATTTTATTGTAACTTGCTAAAATTTTAAAGTATGAAGTATCCTATTAATAAATTACAATAAAAGTGAATATACAATTATTTAATGTATATTCATTGTTTTGGTTGTGTTATATTAGAAACTACTTGCTACAGTCTTTCTTTAAATCTAATTAAACAAACCAAATTCAGATGATCATAAATTTAAAAGCCACTTCTCATGTATTTATAATAAATTGAAATCAAGTAACCAATACAACAAATATTACATTATATCGTAAGATAGAAAAAAAAAATAGACATGTAGAGGATTGAAAAAGAGAAAAAAAGAACTTATGAAAAGAAAACACCAGAAATAAATATTGTGTCGGACAAGTTAGAGAAGAAAATTTTATTGAGTTTTATCTTTAGAAAAATATACTTTAACACATATAAATTTTTTATACTTGATATTATTTTTACTTATTTTTATTTTTAAAATAAAAAAGTTTATTTTTTATGACTATTTTAATTTTGTATTATGTGTTAAATGAATTTAAAAATGTGTTATTTTATCATTATTCTTATTTTTAATATTTTTAATACCTGATATTTAAAAAAATATTAACACAATTTTTAAAATTTTAAATATGAATACCAAAGATGTATAGATAAATAAATGATATATTAACACAAATTCTTTAGCAGTAGAAAACAGAAATATCAAACATGTACGTTTGTCATTTTGGTCACACAAGTACCGTGACAGGTAGTTCAATGCACAATATCCGGTTTTCTGTAACCGATAATCTTGAACTTCATACCACACTTTGCAGTCCTCGAATTCTGCAATTGACTGCAACCTTTGCTATTTAAACACTTGGCAATCACAAGCATGAGGCACCTAAAAATGGCCACATCAATATTGACAAAATATTTGACATTTTTGCTTTTTGTAATTGTGGCATTTTCCTATAAGACCAGAGGCTTCCCTCCACCTTCAGGTACAAACCCTGATGCAGCTATGCATGGACGAGGCACTGACAATCTACTACATGGAAGAAAGGGTCCTCTACTTTGTAAACCTCTCTATTGTCACACCCCAGGTGGATTCTGTGGTGTTACACTCATCAACTTTGAACCTCAACCTTGTAGCCACGGATACCAAAACAAAGACTAACAATTTCTTTTGTTGACATAATTGTCCGAATATGTTAATGTTCTCTGCATAATAGTCAAATAAAGTATATGCTGTACAAGTTGCAACCTTAATCATATAATGTTAGAATAAACAAAACAGATTTCATTATTTCACTTGTATAAAAGCTGTAAATCTACTCTATTTGTGGTTAATGAAATTCAGAAGTATATTCAGTACCTTTGTGTGTGACTCTCTCTCTGCTACCAAAATTTTCTCTGGTGTGAGTGTGTGCTCCGGTGAGTGTTCCAGCGTGTGGAGGTGGTGCCTGGTGGAGGAGGGTGAAGCCCTAGCAGAGCCCCTCTCTCTTGGGTTTCTCTCATTTCTCAGTTTCTCTGTTTCTCTCTCTTGTCACGTGGTAGATATTCTTTAAAAGAGTAAAGTGCATTTCTGTGGGTTTTGACATTTCTACCCTCAAAGTCTAATATGGTATCAGAGCTACGGTTCTTTCCTGGTGAAAGTGTGAAGTGGGTGTGTAATCTTTGTCTGGAAGTGTGTGTATCCAGAAAAGAAAATCTTTGGCTGTGTGAAAAATCAAAGAAACCACAAGATTTCAGCAAGAAAGGATGGCAGGATTTGGAGGTATACAGGGACCATTACCAGTATTTGATGGAAAGCAGTTTGATGACTGGCGCATCAAGATGCAAGCCATCTTTGGGTTCCAGGACGTTTCAGAGGTGATACAAGAAGGGTTACCTGAGTTGAGTGACAGGGCCACTGAAGAAGAGAAAAGAAGTTACAAACAGCAAGTAAAACTGGACAGCAAGGCACGGTTCTTGCTATACCAGTGTGTCAGCCCAAAGATCTTCAACAAGATCTCCAAGGCTGCCACTGCTAAGGAGGTATGGGACATCTTAGTGAAGTCCTATGGTGATGGAGACAGAAACACAAAGGTAAAATTGCAGGCATTGAGAAGACAGTTTGAGATCTTAGTCATGGATGAGAGTGAAACCGTGGCTGACTATTTTGATAAGGTACAAGAATTGGTGAACAAGATGAGGGCCTGTAAAGATGGGATTTCAGATGAATACATAGTTGACAAAATCTTGAGGACTCTATCATCCAGATTTGACAATGTTGTAGTTGCAATTGAAGAGACTCGAAGGAAAGAAACTATGGAAATTGAAGAGTTGTTGAACTCATTAGAGGCACATGAATTTCGCATCAATGAGCGAAAACAGTGTCATGAACAAGCCTTACAAGCCAGATCACAGTTGAAAGGCTGGAAAGGGCTCAAGAAAGGAGGAAAAGGGTTCAAGAAAGGGAAAGACTCACAGGACCAGCAAGGAGTAGAGTCCAATGGGTCAGGAAAAATGAAAAACTCAAAGAATTCTGAAGCTGAGTGGAAATTTGACAAGAAGAAGGTAAAATGTTACAATTGTCAGAAGCTGGGTCACTATGCTAAAGATTGCTGGAAAGGAGAAGGGGCAAAAAATAAACCCAAGAAACTGGCAAACTTAGCACAGGAGGAAGATTCAGATTCTGAACCAGTGATATTAATGGCTCAAGAAGATGAAAAACAACCAGAAAGCACTGTATGGTACTTAGACTCTGGATGCTCCACTCATATGACCGGAAGAAGGGACTGGTTTGTGAAAATGAAGGGGGTAGAACATGGGAAAATCAGATTTGCTGATAACAGCAGTTTGGAGGCTGAGGGGTCTGGCAGAGTTGTACTCAGAGGTGAAGATGGCAGAGAAGTTATCATAGAAGAGGTACTGTTTGTACCAGGTTTGAAGACCAATCTGTTAAGTCTGGGACAACTTTTACAGAAAGGTTACATGATGAAAATGGAGGATAATTGCCTTAGTATTTTTAATCAGAATGGAAGAGTGATTGTGCAGGCTAAACTGTCACAGAATAGGACATTCAAAGTTGTAATGGAAGCAGTAGATCACAACTGTTTTACTGCTACAGAGAGTAAGGATGAATGGATGTGGCACCTCAGATTTGGACATTTGAATTTCCAAGATCTGTTTCAGCTAAGCCAAAAGAAGATGGTGATGGGTTTACCTAAGGTTGATATACCAGAAACAGTTTGCAAGGAATGTGTACAATGCAAACAGACAAGGGGAAGTTTTAAAAGCATCTTACCCCAGAAATCAGCAGAAAAACTTGGGGTAGTGTACTCAGATGTATGTGGGCCTATGCAAATAGAAACACCTGGGGGCAGCAGGTATTTTCTATTATTCATAGATGACTGGACCAGGAAGTGTTGGGTTTACCTATTGAAAAGAAAAGGAGAAGTGCTGGAACAGTTTCAAAAATTTAAGAGTATGGTTGAAAGGCAATGTGAAAAGAAGTTAAAAATTCTGAGAACAGATGGAGGAGGAGAGTATACCTCCACTGAATTCAGAAATTATTGTGAAAGAGAGGGAATAGTTCATGAAGTGACTCCTCCCTACACACCTCAACACAATGGGGCTGCAGAGAGGAAGAACAGAACTATTTTAAACATGGTGAGATGCATGTTGAAGAGCAAGGAGTTGCCTAATTTTCTATGGGGTGAGGCTGTGATGACAGCCACCTATATCCTGAATTTATCTCCAACAAAGAGATTAAATGAGGTTACACCAGAGGAGGCCTGGACAGGAGTTAAACCAGATGTAAAGCATCTGAAAATTTTTGGTTCCCTATGTTATAAGCATGTGCCAGAACAACTGAGAAAGAAACTGGATGATAGAGGAGTTCCCTTGATATTGGTGGGATACCATGTTACAGGAGGATATAAGCTGTATAACCCTACAACAGGAACAGCTTCTATCAGCAGAGATGTGGTAATTGATGAGACTGGGACATGGCAGTGGGAGTCAAAAGAAGATAAAGGACCAACTATTGAGTTGGAAGATGAATTTCCAGTAGAACCCGAGGCAGTCAAGACGGAGGAGAATATAAGAAGGTCATCTAGAATGACTCAACTACCAGCATATCTGAGAGATTATGATCTAGCCTATGATGCAACAGTTTCAGCAGAAGGAAATTTTGTCCATTATGCCTTGATAGCTGAAGCCGAACCAGTGGAGTTTGAACAAGCTGTGAAAGATAAAAGGTGGTACAAGGCTATGCTAGAAGAATTGGGTTCAATTGAGAAGAACCAGACCTGGGAATTAACTGAGTTGCCTCCCAATAAGAAACCAATTGCACTTAAGTGGATTTATAAGTCCAAAATAAATCCACAAGGTGTGGTGACAAGGTACAAGGCTAGACTAGTGGCAAAAGGATTCTTGCAGCAGGCAGGAATAGACTATGGAGAAGTGTTTGCACCAGTAGCTAGAATGGAAACAATTAGACTGGTGGTTTCTATGGCTACAAAACTAAACTGGACCTTACATCAATTAGATGTAAAATCTGCATTTCTAAATGGTAATTTAGAAGAAGAAGTGTATGTGGTTCAGCCGCAGGGATTTGAAGTCAAGAAGCATCCTGACAAAGTATACAGATTGAAGAAGGCCTTGTATGGGCTTAAGCAAGCTCCAAGGGCTTGGAATCAGAGAATAGATGCAGTCATGAACAACATTGGCTTTGAGAAGTGTGCTTCTGAACATGGAGTGTATGTTCAGTGTTATCAGCACAGTGGAAGAAGAGAGATGTTAATAGTGTGCTTGTATGTTGATGACATGCTAATCACAGGAAGTAGTGTTGAGAGAATTACTAATTTCAAATTCCAAATGTTACAGGAATTTGAAATGAGTGATTTGGGGCAACTAAACTACTTTCTTGGAATTGAATTCACTAAAACTGATGAGGGATTGGTGATGCATCAGTCCAGGTATACATTGGATATGTTAAACAAGTTTAACATGATTCATTGTAATTCTGCAAACACACCAGCAGAGGTGGGATTGAAACTTGAGAAGGATCCTGAAGAGGAAGGGGTTGATCCTACTGAGTATAGGAAAATGGTTGGAAGCCTAAGATACTTGTGCAACACTAGGCCAGATATCAGTTACAGTGTGGGTCTGGTTAGTAGATATATGCAGAATCCTAGAATTTCTCATCTGATGGCCATTAAACGGATTCTGAGATATCTAAAAGGTACACATAATTTTGGGATTCTATTGCCAGGAGGAGAATCAGAAGGAGAGGTAAGAATTAATGCTTACTCAGACTCAGATTGGTGTGGGGATAAAAGTGATAGGAAGAGCACTGCAGGATATGTATTTTTCTTGAATGGAGCACCAATCTCCTGGAGCTCTATAAAAGAACCAGTAGTAGCTCTTTCCTCATGTGAGGCTGAATATATTGCAGCCTGTGAAGCTACTTGTCAGGCAGCTTGGCTAAGTTCCTTAATGAGTGAATTGAAGATTGAAGTGGAAGGGAAGGTCAGACTGCTTGTGGACAACAAGTCAGCCATAGACCTGACCAAACATCCTGCATCACATGGCAGGAGCAAGCATATTGAAACTCGTTTCCACTACATCAGGGAACAAGTTAGTAAAGGGAAGCTCGAAGTTGTATATTGCAGATCCGAGGATCAGATTGCAGACCTACTCACTAAGGCACTGAAAGGAGAACGCTTTCTAATACTTAGAAAGCAGATCGGAGTAAAGAAGGTGGAGATCAAGGCAGATCTACAGGACAGAGCTACGAAAACCTAGGGTTTTCATCTCTAGAAGCAGATTCGTTTGGAGGAAAGTGTTTTCACGAGTTTAATCAGTAAAAATCGTTTCCGAGTACAAAGGAAGCATTTGTACCGATTATTAATCGGTGGAAAACGCTTAGGTTCATCATATACTAAGTTTTACAGGTTTGATCGGTGAAAAGTTCTTTGTTTCTTCTAAATCATGTTTTGTTTAGGAGGAGTGTTAGAATAAACAAAACAGATTTCATTATTTCACTTGTATAAAAGCTGTAAATCTACTCTATTTGTGGTTAATGAAATTCAGAAGTATATTCAGTACCTTTGTGTGTGACTCTCTCTCTGCTACCAAAATTTTCTCTGGTGTGAGTGTGTGCTCCGGTGAGTGTTCCAGCGTGTGGAGGTGGTGCCTGGTGGAGGAGGGTGAAGCCCTAGCAGAGCCCCTCTCTCTTGCGTTTCTCTCATTTCTCAGTTTCTCTGTTTCTCTCTCTTGTCACGTGGTAGATATTCTTTAAAAGAGTAAAGTGCATTTCTGTGGGTTTTGACATTTCTACCCTCAAAGTCTAATATATAAAACAGCAAAGTATTAATAATATGTTGTTGCAAGTTTCTTGATAAATAGTATCATATTTATGGAAAGAAAAAGAAGTGACTAAATTAAAGAAACCGGCATTGCTTACGAAGTTACAAAAAAACTGAAGAGTAGTCTTTAACATAGAAGCAACACACATTAGCTAGGAACTACAGTAGAAAGTTTTGCAGTGTCTACACTGTAAATCTTATTACTTGGGGATGAAATGGCTAAAGCTCTTTTTTAGTTATTGTTATACCAAGTTTGAATTAGATTATACTTTTTTGAGTAGAGTGATCAGATTATTCTCCCTTGACTTCAGCAGCAGCAGCATCGGCCCAGTTAGCTGCACTTCCAGTTCGAGGAATGCTGGGAATCTTTGTGTACAAATCCACCTGAAAATATACACTTAAGATATTTCCACTGTCATCTTCATGCACAACTCCTCGAACTTTGTGCAGTGGATGATCAAAGCTTGTCAACCCACTTCCGTTGATGAAAATGCACCCTGCATTCAAATTCAACAAGTAAATGAAAATCACACTGTAATCTGCCTACTTGGGAGCAACAATGATGCTGAAAAGAGCAATTCATTAAGGCTTCAGCTTTGGTGTTGAGTGTATACTCTATCAGAGCCCGAATAAAGAAAACAAGATATCCAATTCATACTAATTGTGAATGTCAGTTAACCTTATTTAATTTTCTTAATCACATTTAAGAAAATAACTTCATTCCTGAATAAACCCCCACATGCTAATTCATGAAAAGTTTGATTCTATGAAATTTGCTTCAAGTGATAATACTCTCATCAACTGAAAGCAAAGCTGCTAATATAGGAGGAGTATTTTAGAGATTGTTCATTAAATTGGTCAAAACTAGTTAATATTTATTTTATCTGAGCTTAGATTTGTTTATATTTGAGTCTCCAAAGAGTGCATTTTTTGTTTATCTGAATTGAGAAAGTAGAAAGCTGAAAGCATTTAGAGAATGGAAACTTGGAAAAGCTAAACTAACCAGGAGGAAAATTTCCACAAGCTTGTCCACATCCCTCTTTGATGATTGTACGGTCATCGGAACAGATTAAGGATCCATCTCTTGCCATTCCCCATTGAAATTCCACACTTCCATCACGATCCTAAGATGCAACAACCATGTCAGAAACAACACTAGCAAACTATCCATGTAGAAGAGGCTTAATTTCCTGGACATTGTAGAGTAAGAACAAACAAAAGGTAAACCTTGTGATCAGACCTCACCCTGGCTATAAAAAGAGTACAAGTCCTGGAATCAAAGATGATGAATGCAAATTTTCCATCAAGATGTCTAACAACTTGGTCAGGAGGGTAGGGGGCTCGATCTCTTAGAACCTTATATGCTTCAATCACAATCATGGCTTCTGTTGCTTGTCTTGGAAGGCCATAATGATGCCTAAGATCAGCAATGTTTTCTAGAGCTCCCACAAAAATGCAGAAGATATCATCCAAAACAACAACAGACCTGATTCATTAACACCTACAAATTAGTGTGTTTGGTTGAATATTTATAAAATTGGTTTTGGTTAAAATTAATTTCAAAGTGAATTGATTCATGGACAGAATATAATTTGTATCCTATGCAAATACTACTCAAACCCAAAGTTACTTTAACTCAGTTGATTTTGGACTAGAACCAATTCTTCAAAGTGAGACTAAAATCACTTTAACCTGAACCCAACACATATTTAACCAACTAAACGATGAGAAATAGTTGCAAGGAGATGGTTTTCAATGGATTAGAACAAAACTAGACATCCAATAGAATCCTAATTCAAAGGGCAGGAAAAAAATTTTAGCTTTGAAGTCATGTAGATGCTTCACTGAAGTAAGCATAGTAGCTAAGCTTTAAGTGAATATCACTCATGGTGAGAATTCAAAGCTAAGAACAACTTTAAACTTATATATCAGATACATATTTCTTACAGAAAGCCATTTCTTGGCCAGTGCATGCATATGGTTGAGAAATGAAAATAGATAAATAAATCAAATAAACTTTATATCTCTACCTGGGGTGTATTGGACTTTCGTCTTCATGGGACAGAGCCATAAAATTCCCGTGTGGAAGGTTGTAAACTGCAGACTCCGGCCACACAGATCGAAATTTCTCTACAATTTCTTGTGGGGTCTTTGAATTGTTGAACCCCATTGCCGGAAGCCTCAGTTCCTCCGGTGGTTTTCCAATGGCTTTTGCAAACGCCGCCAACATTTTTTTTTAGTTAGTTCAGTGGTTCTTCAGCTTGTGCTCCCCTCTCAAACTGATTTAATAGGACTCAGGTTCAACTGTTTTGTGATGGAATGGAACCATTAAAAAATTCACAAACTTACAAACAGTGGCATTGGAGATCATGCATGTGGCAACCTCACAGGATGGTGTCGGATTCCTTGGTGATACGTGTAATACTATTAACCAACATAAAAGTTACATGCAGAGGTGGTACCAAAGGTCGTTGCTCTGTCTTCTTTTTTGCAATACTAAATGCTTACAATCATATAGATGTCAGATATATTTTCTCTCCAATAATAACTATAAATCTCTATTGTTCTTATCCGCGAGCATGGTCCATTCCAATTACGTGTATCCATAGGCCTCTTTGGACTGTTCCAAAATCAATATTTTTGTCAATGTATCTACCACACCAATCCAACCATGCTTATCCATTAGCAACTTTATGACTATTTAGAAAAGAATAATTACGTGACTCAAGGAGTTTTCTAGGTGTTTCTTCTCCCCGTCAATTTAGTTGTATCCCATGATAAGATGTTGAGTGAAATAGATTTGAGACAAATAAAATAAAACTGTAGAAGATAGACTTTGATAGGTTTTGAAAGCAGTCAAATTCAGTAAAATCTATGCTTGGATAAACTTGATTTGGCACCATTGACTGTCCTTCAAAGTTCTGGCAATTCACCAACATATAAAATTCAATTCCCGAAGCATCAGGAAACCACAGCTAATAAATCAAGGCGTTTATTGATACTGATGGTCAAGATTTTTTTCAGTCATTTAGATTATCAAGAAATGGTTACACACAAAAATAGGTTCAAAAGTTTTCTGCATCCCATTAAATCAGAGTCCTCTGGAGATGACCTTAGTTTTTGAGAAGATAGAGAAATAAATGTATCTAAACATGTTTGTATGTTTCTTGATCATGTGTTGGCTTGATAATCCAACCCAAAATGATAATTCCATCATTTCATGTATTGATATGTAAAGACAGAAACTTCAGAGTTTTTGAAATTATAGTCTACATATAAATTCAAGTACTACATTAATTTCATTGTCCAAACATCCAAACTGCAATAATACATGGTATATATGCTAGGTACACGAGAAGGAGAATGCTGCTGGGTAAATGGTCAATGCCATGAGCTACTTCCATCTCTTATTTAGGCCCCAAAGAAACTATTATCTGAAAGAAGCCTTCCTACAACATGAATAAGGATTATAATAAGTATCAGGAATTCTGAGAGAACTAAATGAAATTGAGATGGGTTTGGAAAAGTTATGGGGATCACCAATATTTAAGTAATTCATTTAGCTAGAATAGGAACACCACAGGCTGCAGGAGCATGCTTTCCTTTCTTAAAGACAAGGTTTCCTCTCACAAAAGTCTCCAAAACTTTTCCGGATAACCTTCTTCCCATATAAGCAGAGAGGCTCTAAATACCAGAAAGATCATTGTTTTACACATGGGATTCAGAAGAACAGCCAGAATAGTAGCATGTATTGATAAAGTGGGCAATACTATATCTTCATGAAAGAGTTAATTTTTTCTGTTAATGGTTTCTCCCAAGAGAAAAGTAATTAAAAGCACAAAAAAAACAATTTGGTTCCTCTTGCATCTACTTTTCCAAAATGAAAATTTTCAAACATTAAAAAATAGCAAGAAGCCTCGACATAACAGTTTGAAGTTTAAATTATAATTAAGAACAAAGAAAAATCAAGACGTACAGGATGTTTAAGGAAAACAGGATAATGTTCATTCAGCTCAAACTCCACCTCTGGTTTCCAAACTACAATATCAGCATGGTTTCCGACAGCAATTGACCCCTAAAACATAAATGAAAATTTAGTCAGATTTGAACTGAATATTTCACAATCTCACAAGTAAATTTTTAAGTGCCTTTTCAAAAAGAAAATTAGACAACCAAATTACAGCTTTGTTTTAATTTGAAGTGAATTCTTTCAGCAAATGATAATATTGTAGTAACACATCAAACAAACACCTCTTACGTTGTTATCTTAGACAACAATGTAGAAACAAAGAGCTTGTTGGCTGGTCTAGACCAAACTGTTATTTCTTTTATTTATATGTATCAGTTATTTGGTTCAAAAAAATATTGTCCCAAGTAATGAAAAAATTAGATTGCAATAAGTTATTTAGAGTATACTGAAAGTGAGAGGCAAAGAAGGAAAGTAGAATTATGTCACCTTTGATTCTATCCCTGCAAATGTTGCAGGCTTCTTGCTCCACAGTAACGACAAGTGTTCCAGGGTTAGTCCATGTTTCTTCCCATAAGTCCACGTCACTGGAAGATCGAACTACAAGTCTCCCCATAGAACCTCAGTTAGTCTTTACACCAATTATAGCATTCAAAATTGCCATGTAAGTCTGAAGCATGGAAACTAGCGCATGGTTTTCTGATTATAATATTCTTTAAAAATCCGTCATCTGTGACACCCTCTAGTTATATTCGATTGCTGTGTATTTTCATCTATTTATATATTTACTTTATTTTGTATTCTTTAAATAAACCTTATATTGTACTTGAATAAGAAATTTTACAAATTTTTAGGAAATTAATATGAATTAGATTTCTATTACTTCCATTTGATATTGTTTAGTTTTTTAAATATTTTATTTAAATGATACAATTTAAATTTATTTAATTTTAATTTATTTTAGATTGTAAATACCATAACATAAAAAAATTACCTCCAAATAACACCACCAGTGACGGTGACCAAAAACTAATTATTACAGAAATCATTTAAAAATAACTATTATAAATTCCAATTTAAAAGCAATTAGGTAATATATACAAAAAATAATTTAACATATTACATACATTGAGAAAACAATGTTACAAGTCTCAAATCATTTAAAAATTAAACCAATTTAAATTGAGAAAACAATGTTAGAAGTCTAACATAGACTAAGATAAGATAATTTAATGTATTTAAATAAATGTAAACCTCATCCTATAAGATAATTTAATATATATAAATGAAGGTAAATCTCATTTTATAAGTTAATTTTGTGAGATTAAATTAGACTTAAAGTCTACTTTGTTGTATATTGTACATTTGGTCTCTAAGTGCACTTAAACAACTTAGCTCTTGTGTGGTAAGCTTTTATTAAGATTTTTGTAAAAGAATTTATTATGAAAATTACATGATCAACTAAAAAAGTGCTTATTCTGATAAGTTACCCGACCTTATTAAACTTACTAGAATTAAAAATCAATAAGCTCTTCTTATGGGCGAATGCAACTAATGAAAAACACGAACTATTTTCCTAACCTCAAATAAATTTCCCTTTAACTTCTTCTAAACACCCACTTATAGTCATTGAGTGGAAGCCAAAAATGTTTTATGTTCAACAACTTTTCTTAGAGACAATGACAATTGGCTTTAAGATGAGATCTCAAATATATCACTACAACATAAATTTACCATGTCCTTTGAAACTTCCCACTATCTATAATTATTCTTATTAAATTTGTTTATAAGATAACATTTACTTCCGTCTATATATATATTGTAAATTCGATAAGAATCTCCAACAAAAACTACACTACTCAGGCTACAAAATATGTGAAGTAGGGGATATACTCTCCAAATATTTGTATTATTATAGCTATATATGACCATCATTTATTAAACTATTACCTTGCATATTCATTATAAGAAAAACGGTCTAACTTCACTGCAAGAAAATTCACTAACCTGCAAAGATGATATGCCCCCCCAAGCCTTCAAAAAGTCACCTTCCTCAAGAAGCTTCATTTGAGGCACTGTTGGTGAATGATCAGAACTTAATAGGTCAATGTGTCCCTCCTGAAATGAAGAACAAAACAAGTAAATAACTGATGGGATCATGGATGATTAAAGCATGATAATGCTTTGTATTAGAGGACAAGAAGTGTACCAACACAGCCTTCCATAATTTTTCTCTGTTGTATGCATCACGAATGGGAGGGGAACACTTAAACCGAGTATCTCCATTTGGTATCTCTTCAGACGAGAAAGTTAAGTAATGGGGACAAGTCTCAACACTTATGCTGTCACCACGACTTTTTGCTTCCTGTGCTCTCATACCAATTGGCAAGTTCAACATTTAATCTTTACCATTACCAAGAGTCCATTGCCAACAGCATTGCAAAATGCTAGACATACTAAACGATGAAAATAGCACACAATACCTTAATCAGATCCAAGGAAGCACTTGAATCAGACAAGTGAGCAACGTGAACATGTGCTCCTTCTAAAGGACCACCAGTTCTTGTGTCTTTCGTAACACCTACAAGCTCTTTAATAGCTGCTTCCTCCCTGGAAAAGTAAACAAGACACTTCATAATTTTCTTTTTTTAAATTTCAAGAGCATTATGTCAATTAAGGAACATGATATTTATGGTCTAGAGTGTTGGGTCTATCGAGGAAGAGGTTTAGGATTTAGAAAGAGGTTCACTAGGAAGACACAAATATCATTGAGATATGAGTCCAACCATATAAGGGATTGACATTACTCTCTACCCAAAACCTTAAGGACCATTATACTTGTCTAAGCCGGTCACCAAGACAAACCATATGCTCTGATACTACTGTTGGGTCTATCGAGAAGGAGGTTCACCGAGGAGACACAAACACCAATGACATTTGAGCCCGGGATTGACACCACTCTCTACCCAAAACTTTAAGTCAATGAGTTAATGGATCTTTCACCTCTATATAGTGCTCGACTTTCTCATTTCTATCTAATTTGGAACTTGGATTCACATTTGGATTCCTAACATAATGACCATTTAGTTTAATGAGAAAATTAAGTCTTGAGATATCTTACCATGAAGGTGGTCTAGAGTGGAGATAGGTCAAATAAGTTCGCGGACCACCTTTATCATCAAGCTCCAAATGTTTTTTAGAATGTTGTTGAATCTCAGAGTGCACATATAAAGGCCTTCTGTACTTTGCCAGCACAGATAATCCCTCCTGAAAAGTACATTGTAAAACAGTTGAACAAGGGCAAAAAGAAAGCTACAGCCTTTTGCAAAACGTTACTCTAACAGATCTTTTGAGTGAAAATGTAATGCGAGAGGAACTAGGTGTGCAAATATAAAGAATTGTAATGAACTGATTAAAACAAAATTATAGCTATAACTTTACATAGTATATAAGGAATGTACCTTGATATGGTGAATAGTAGTCATAGGGAAGTCACTAATTCCTGAAGGACACATAAAAGACTATAAACACAAAAGGGAAAAAAAAGAGTCAGATCAAAAGTTAACAAATATTGTCATACAGATATATGATGGTTTTGAATCATGAAGACCTATAAGCAACTTTGCATAGTAATGCACAAGCTTTGAAATTATTACCTTCAAACCTAGAACACCGGCACTTAAGAGACCTTCAAGAACACTTTTGTTAAGTGCATTTTCAGGGATTAGGCCACCCCAAAATCCTGTATAAGATTAGAAGAAAATCTCAGAAACTCAATAATTGTATGCTATGAAAGATTTTGCTGCTCATACCAACATCAACATAGATTCTGTTCTCTGCAGCTTCAAGCTGGAAACAGGTGGAAACTTGGGTTAGTAGAAGAAAAGCTTATTTTATTCAACAGTCATCTATAAGTAACCATGCAAATTCAACACCTCCATAAACAGTTACACATACGGGATCAATATTTGATTGTCATGAAAATTTTAAATGATATATATCAGTTGAACTCCTACGTCTATCACTTTGATTGAAAACATTCAGTGTAAGAGGATGGATAGTATTTATTAGTTATTTACTTACTATATAGTATTTATTAGTTATTTACTTACTATATAGATAAACTTATTACTTCTATAAATTTAAATGCACATACAGGACCAATCACTGATACCTTAAGTTTCAGTGTTTCCTTAGACACAGTTGTTGGGTGATTGTTTAGAGGCATGTCAACGATTGTGGTTACACCACCTGTTGAAAGTTGAAACGATGTTGGAACATATCTATGTAATGTACATGAACCAAACTGAATAAGTTATGCATATCAACAAAAGTTGACAAACAGAACAAGTATGAAGTTATCAACCAAGTAACATCAGGTGAGGATTGATAAGTCATAACAAGTTGTTGTTTTCTTTGTTCCAAGATTGGAATCTAGATGCCCTTTAGAAGCATGGGAAAAGATATTAAGATTTCCCCTGAAGTCCTGCCAATTTCTTAGGTATACTACTAGTGAAGTAAATGTGTAGATCAATAGAGGAATAGCATCTGCATACCAGCAGCAGCAGCTCTGGTACCAGTATCAAATCCTTCCCATGTAGTTCTTCCTGGTTCATCAAGATGTACATGTCTGCCAAAGTATGTCATGTAAATAATTAGAGTGAGTAAAACAGACAGAAATCTTGTCAAAGATAAAAATAAAAAAAAATAAAAAAAATGTAGTTCCACTGATTATGAAGGTATTGTAATAAACTCTTCTAGCCTAGAATTTTTACTCATGATATACTATGTTTTTCTTCTAAAAGTGAAAAGAAACAAAAAGGGTATGAAACTGTTTTCTTCCTCTCTTTTTATTTATTTTTATTTTGGCTTTTTATTTTCCCCAGTTTCCTTCGTAGGGGGCTGATGAAGTATAAATTATACCATTGAATACTAATGATAATAAGAATACAACAAGAACAATGATAATAATAAAGATAGAAGGAACTTATTATGGGAGGAAGTAAATCCTCTTTTTAGTTCCTCTATTAATGCAATCTTTTCCAGCCTGCTACTTTTATAATGACTCGTATGCAACAATCTAATAGTCCAAAAGGAATTATTTTACTTATAATGACTGCTTCTGTGTTTAGTGAGATAAAACTCAATGAAGAAAATGACCACTTTTAAGATTCCATGTTACATAAGTAAGGACAGATATATGGAGCAAACAATTCCGATTTATCATGTGAAAGCCTAGTCTTCAAATAGGCCACTTAGACCTGAGTTCTTTTTAATCTCTCTAACTTGTAGTTTTCTCACTCTTCCTTTACCTATAATTATTAGGTTATCTTCCGCTGGTTTTAAACTCTTTATACCACTGCTTCTATTGGTCTTCTTCTCACATGATCAAACCATCTTAGTTACAATTTACTATATTTTCTTCATCACGCACATTCGTTCTTTCTCTATTCTCTATTTATAGATTCTTGCATTACTCAAATTATTATTGCACTGTTTTAACATTGATGTATGTGAAACATGCATCCAAAGAACAGCAGCAGACATCTTACACATCAATCAAGCCAGGCATGACAACAGCATCTCCATAATCAATTACTTCTTCATGCTTAGAGTTCCCCTGCTTACCATATCCCTCAGTGACAGATATTATTTTCCCTTCTTTTATCTCCACTGTTAATGGCCCATAAACAAAAGAATCAATCAACACATGTAAAATTCAAATCCGTAAACAACCTCGCACAACGTACATTTTCCGTCAGAAACAATCATAAACCTTACTTTACAGCTACATGGGATCAAATCTAAAGAGTGAAATAAGAATACAATGATCAAGGCTTGAAAAAGTAAAACCTGAACCAGAAATGATCCCTTGTGGGGTCACAATGCGTTTGCTAGTTATCCAGAAATGGCGATGGTGAAGAAGGCTGCACTTATTCTGTGTCAACTGTGGCAAAAAAGGTCAACAATATTCACCATTGCAGTTGAGGATATCATAACAAAAGTTCCAAACTAATCATAGTAGTAACTTCAGTGGCAAAAAACGAGAAAGTAAAGCCTTGTGCACAAGTTTTAAGCCAAAGTTGAGCTACTAAAATTTCAAACTGATTCTAAACTTTTGCTGGTTATGCAGACATAATGATGAATCAAAAAGCATGTGAATATAATAGATTAGATGAAACCTTAACGAGAGGATGTAACTGTGCCCTGTAAGAATCGTGCAAGTAAAAGAATACTAGGAAGGAAATGAGGAATGTTAGCAAAGGCAACACTCTCCACACAAACTGCTCCATTTCCCACTGATTCACCATTGTCATTGTGCTCTCTCTCCTTTTATAGTTTCATTATGGTACAGTTACTGCAACACACAAAAAACAGTACAGATGTTACCACCCTCAGACAAGACCCGTGTCTTACAAATGTTGAAGTTTCCATGCCACAAATTTCACATCTAAATTCCATTCTAATATTAACTCATTAGTTTCTTTAAAGTGATTCATCCCATCATTATCTTTCAATATATAGTTTACCTCAACTGGAATCTTTTAAAGTCTTCACCTTTGTTAACAATTTTTTTTAATAACTCTTTTATAACACATTATTTTATTAATTCTTATATTTGAAACAGAAGAATTACAACTTACCACATAAAACAGTTGTAAAAAAGTTATTAAAATAACATTTTTCTTATTAATAATGTTTTGTAAACCATGCATTAAAAATAATTATTTTTTAATATGGCTAATACTTTCAAGAGCAACTTTAAACGGTTAACTTACATGTTACTTAACTTTAAAAAACTTTTTTTAATTTTAATTGTTGAAACACATAGCTATAAAAAGAATTTTGTTTAAATAACATTAAATAGGCCTAAAATAAATTAATGAAAAATATACAACATCATTTAAGCAACTCGTTTAATGTTTATTGTTGTTAAGAAAAATAATAAAACATTTTAAGTTTGAAATGAAATATGGCATTTAGTAAGGCTTTCTTCACTTAAATGGATTTGGGGGAGAGTGATTGAGGAGATTTGAGAAGATTTGAAGGTAAAATTTTGTGTTGTTTATTTGACTGAATTTGAAGGTAAACGAGAGTGAATTTGAAAGTAAATTTTTTTAATCTATCATGTCAATCAAATCCTACATTAATTCTTACAAACTTTACTTCCAAATTCACTCTCACTTACCTCCAAATTCACTCAAATAAACAACAACAAAAATTTACTAAATTCTCTCAAATCCCTTGAATCACTCTTTCAAATTCATTCAAGTGAATAAGGCCTAAAAGACCATTAATATATATATATATATTAGTTGACAAAAAAATTCTTATTCATAAAGAAAGATATACTTTAAACATATTTTAATAATTTTTATTTTTAATTTAAAATAAAAAAATTAGAAATTATTCAAATATCCTTCTTAAAATCGATAAAAAAGTACTTTTATCAACTAAAATTTAATACATTTTAATAGGTTACATAAGTTAACCAACTCACACACACACACACACATATATATATATATATATATATATATATATATATATATATATATGTATAAATATAAATTTAATTTCTTTTACAAATTTAAAAATTGAAATTTAAATAAAAAACACTTGATTTAATATTTTAAAATTTATTTGGATAATATATGAATAAAAAATTAAAATTAGAAGAATGATTTTTAATTTTAATTAAAAGAAATTATTTTTAATTGAATCAATAGTTGACTACCACACAGCCAGCCAGAGGCTCCTTTCCTGTGATCCAATTCCAAGCCTCTATTTGTTTACATATTTTGAAACATAATTTAAATTATTAGATGATAAACTTTATAATATTATTTATATTTTACTATTTAGTAATACGATGTAATTGAAAAATATGTATATACATAAATATTAATTTGAAAACTCTTGTAACTCATTTAAAAAGTTAGAAGAAAGATTAGTTTACATTAATTTTGAATTCAAATTTAAAATTATATTAAAACCAATTTACAAGTTAAAGTTTCTAGAAAAAATATGATTTTTTTCAAGGAAATATTTCATTACATAAAAATTGTTTTCTTCATATATGATGTTGGATTTATCCATTTCCATCTAATACAAGACCTAGAGTTGCTTTTAGATTTCCAACAAGAGAAACTAATCCACAATAATCAAATTTGTAAATTTGATTTTTTTTTCAACAACAAATGTATAATAATTTAATTTAAAACTTATCCTATTGGTTGAACTCTGAAGAAATAAAAAAAAAAGGTTGATGAATATGGAAGAGAAAATAGAATTGTATTCCAACCCTTATCAGTGAATCCCACGTTGTTGAATGTCAGCAACAGTAGTATCTGTTGGTGGTTCATTTTCACATAGAACTGCTCGTAATAGCACCGTTCCAGAAAAGTTAAAGAAAAAGGATGAATTATTATATTTTTTAGTATTATTTTCACAGTATAAGATTGAGTTTTTGTAGTTTTGAATTTTTTACAAGAATTATTGATCTTTAACTTTTGGAGATGCCCTTCTGAACCAATTAGTGGCAAGTGTTTTTCTTTGTGTATAGCATGCTTCAATTTAATACCAACATACCAACTTGATGAGTCAATCCTCTTCTGTGTCTCTTCCTTTAATGCTATGTCCTGAATTACTTCACACATTATTTGATGTAAGATGCTGCACTTCTTTGTCTTTTCTTCAATCTTCTCCATAATTGCATACATAATTCCACAACCCAATAATACTTTTTCCTATACTATTATATAAGCGACTTTCTCACGTCCTAAATTTTTCTAACAAATTACGTTAATCAAATGTAATGATTTTTGGATATTGATTTTATAATTTAGAAACTATTTATAGTAAAATTAAATTACAATTTTTTACTTCTTCATTATAATTATTGTGTTTAAAAGCTCATTATTTGATGAATGCGCAAGTGCTTACAATTTTGTTAGATATTGATTTTTTTTCAAATTGAATACATTTTGATGTAAAATATTGGATGTAAAAAATTGGCCTATATCGATTCATATGTTAGAACTTTAAGCTTTATCCAAAAGTAAGTTTATAAGATTTTCACATAAGATAAGATTTATACTCATTTGAATACTTTAAATTTGTTTTATCTTTATTTTTATTCGATGTTCACATCTTTCAAAAGTTTCAAAACACAAAGTTATATTTTCTTTTTTTTTCTCTCCCATGAACTAGAAGAAGAATCCTCATTCAAGATTAGAAATGTAGGACGGTACGATGGTTAGTAGCTAGGAAACATGGATATTTTTCATGATCTGATATGTGCAGAGAAGAACTCAAGAATTTGCAAAGTTGTAATCTACGTTATAGAAAAGTGCAGTATTATTTTATTATCCAAAACATCCAAACGGATATAATACAAGCAAACGCACTAGTCTATGAGAAGGAAAAGGCTTGCTCAATGGCCGATGCCAGCAGCTACTTCCATCTCTTATTTATGTCCCCAGTGAAACTTGCATCTGAAAGGTACCTGTCTACAACATGAACAATGTTCATGATAAGCATCAAGAACTCTCAGAGAACCAAATGAAATTGAGATGGGTTTGGAAAGCTATGGTGATCACCAATATTTAACTGATTCATGTGGCTAGAATTTGAACACCACAGGCTGCAGGAGCATGCTTCCCATCCTTAAACACAAGATTTCCTCTCACATAAGTGTCCATAACTTTTCCTGATAACCTACTTCCCATGTAAGCAGAGAGTTCCTGAATACCAAACAGTCATTGCTTCACATATGGGATTTCACAAAAGCAGCCAAATATATTTTTTTCAGAACATGAAAAATCATGCAACACTAACAGAATGTCTTAATAAGGTGGTAAACACTGAATGTTCATGCAACAGAGAAAAGTCTTGTTTTTCAAAAAGGAATCAGCAAAATAAATAGATAAATGATATTATCTGGGGTGAGTAAATTTGTTTGTATTGTAGTGGGAAGAACAACTTGGTTCCTCTGGCATCTATGAGTAAGAAAAAGAAAGTCAGACAAAATGAGTTTGATAACAGAGTAAAGAAAAATTAAGACATACGTAATGTTTAATGAAAACAGGATAATTGTCATCCAGGTCGAACTCCTGCTCTGGTTGCCAAACTACAATATCTGCATGGTTTCCAACTTCAATAGTCCCCTAAAAAATGGAAAATTAGTTAGATTTGAACAGACATTATTTTGTAAGAAGCATACACGTTGACTTGAAAATTGCACAAGTAAATGTTCAAGTGTCTCATCACGAAGCATTCTCAAAAAATATTTCTGTAACCAAATCACAGAGAATGAAGAGAATAAAGCTGTAATTATTAGATATACTATACTGAGTCAGGCAAAGAAGAAAACACCTTTGATTCTATCCCAGCAAGTGCTGCAGGTCTCTTGCTCCACAATAACGACAACTGTTCTATAGTTAGTCCATATTTCTTCCCGTACGACCACGTCACCGGAAGATTAAACTACAAGTCTCCCAATAGAACATCAGTTAGTCTTTAGGCCAATTACAGCATCCACAGTTATAATATAAATAAAAAGTTAAATTCAGACTACTGAGTCTGAAATAAGGAAACTAGCACCAGCACATGCATGGCTTTCTGATTAAAATACTGCAGAAATCATCCATCACGGTCCTTAAGGATGACTGCATGCTTTGAGGTAAACAAATTAAGCTCTTCTTCAAAATATTCTTATCACATTACGGGGTACTTTCAATATGCTAAAGGAAGTAAAAACAAAGTTCTGGCTAGAATAATCGTAGACCAAGAAAAGAAAGATTAAGAGGTGATAGAGCCCAAGGATTTATATCAAAGTTCCATATCAGGAAATAGTTGTCAAGAAAGGTGAGTAAGGATGGAAACTCCTACACCCTATCAATATTTTAGCTGTTCAGTTTCATGATAAACCTATTCAGCTCTTCCAGATTGCGCTGTGATAAGGATGGCCATTTGTTGGGGCACATGCATAGGACTGGTCCTTGGAAAATCACTCATCCATCCCTTCCCACTAAAACACTGAATTATGTCATTATATTATTGGAAATACTCATTAATCTTATTCAATTGTTTATTAAGTAGATAAGAACCAACCTCAAGCATGAAAGCAAGATTCAATCTAATACTTGGCTATGCATTCATTCAAAGATCAACTTGTAGATTGATAATTGATTACAAATAGGTTCATATTGTAGCATTGCAGTAGGAAAAATGGTCTAACAAGAAAAATCACTAACCTGCAAAGATGATATGCCCCCCCAAGCCTTCAAGAAGTCACCCTCCTCAAGAAGCTTGAGTTCAGGCACAGTTGGTGAATGATCAGTTGTTAACAGGTCAATGTGTCCCTCCTTAAATGAAGAGTAAAACAAACAAACAAACAAAAAAAAAGATGAGATCATAAATGATTAAAGTAAGACAATACTAGGTATTTGTGGAGAGGAAGCATACCAATACAGCCTCCCATAATTTGTCTTTGTTTTGTGCATCACGAATGGGTGGGGAACACTTAAAACGAGTATCTCCATTTGGTATCTCTTCAGAGGTGAAAGCCAGGTAGTGAGGACAAGTCTCGACGCTTATGCTATCACCTCGACTTTTTGCTTCCTGTACATTATAGATGTATAATATTAGCAATCCAGTCAATTGGTATACTCCACAATTAATTTTAACCAGGCAACTCAATGATCAGAGTACCTTAATCAGATCTAAGGAAGCACTTGAATCAGACAAGTGGACAATATGAATATGTGCTCCTTCTAAAGAACCACCAATTCCAGTGTCCTTCGAAACACCTACAAGTTGTCTAATGGCTGCCTCCTCCCTGGAAAAGTAAAAAAGAGTTTTAATAAAAAAATTCTGAAAACTTAGTGACAATTAAAGATGAATGATATTGTGCTCATCCAAGATTCTAAGTGCATTGTATCATGCAAAATCACAGCGGATGGATATTTCATATTGCTAGGTTCTCTAAAACTATTCAGAAATATCTTGAGTTATGTAATTTACAATTCTCTAGAGCAAGGACACTTTCATCTCCTCAACACCCTCAATCAATACCAACTCAAGCGAAAGCCTTCGATAAACAAATTCAGCTATGAAAACTTAGGATAAATTTAAGCAGTAGTATGATCGATTTCATGTTTTGATATGACAGAACGAACAAACAAGAGGAATCATTTATCCAAAACAATTTATGTCTTAATGTAATGTTTATTTATTCAGAAAACAAAAACCTTACAATGTCTTACCATGAAGGTGGTCTGGTGTTGAGATATGTCAAATAATCATGTGGATCACGGTTGTCATCATGCTCCAAATCATTGCCATAATCTTGTACAAGCTCAGAATGCACAACTATAGGTCTTTTATATTTTGCCAACACTGATAATCCCGCCTGAAAAATACATTTTCTAAACAATTTAGCAATAGCTACTCCTTAGTGTACAACATTACCCCATCACAGACAGTGTGTTTTGCTGCGTTTATATGAAAGCAGAAGTGGGTGTGCAAAGAAATATAAAAAACTTCATGGAACTGAATAAAAAACTCCCAGCTATAACTTCACATGAACGTACCTTGATATGGTCAATAGTTGTCATAGGAAAGTCATTAATTCCTGAAGGACACATAAAAGACTGCAAACAGAAAAGGGAGAAGACGAAAGTGGGTCAGAGTTGGACCAAAAAGCCAACAGATATCTGATGGCTTGAACTGTTGAGAAAGAACTCATATTATCACATATGTTGAATAAATCATGTTTAATTCCAAGATGATGGGACGATACATGAACACAGAAATTCAGGAATCCCCAGCAAAATAGTGCCAAACCACTTCAAAGATAAATACTAACGAGAGCCATATACCAAAAATGTCTAAAATACATACATTCTAGGCTTTAAAGTACCAAATTAATGCAAGGTGAAGTATCGAATGCAATAATTAACTTCTTCGAAAATGTTCCATCATAAAGTTGATCCTGTGAATATGTCCTTGACTTCTAAGCAAAGTTGCAAGGGTAATACACAAGTTTTCAAATGCTTACCTTCACACCAAGAACACCAGCACTCAAGAGATCGTCAAGAATAGTTAGATTAAGGGCATTTTCAGGGACCAGGCCTCCCCAAAATCCTGTATAAGATTACAAAAAAGGTCTCAGTAACTCCACCAGTTATATGTTAAGACAGAATTCATTGGTCATACCAACATCAACATAGATTTTATCCTCTGCAGCGTCAAGCTGGAAAGAAGGGGAAACTTATGTCAGAACATTAATTGCATGGAAAAAATTAAATGATGTACGTCAAAAGGAACTCCATTTATTTCTTTGAAATGAAAAAATTCATCATAAGATGGATATTACTTAAACTCACACAGGATCACTAATACCTTAAGCTTCAGCGTCTCCTTAGACACGGTTGTAGGGTAATTGTTTAGAGGCATGTCAACCACTGTGGTTACTCCACCTGTTGAAAGATTGTTGGAACAGATCCATTCAAAATGTATATAAACCAAACTAAATAAGTTATGCATATCAATAACATTATAAATAGACAGTATAACTATCATTAGGAAGACAGTGAAAAATGATACAAGTTATCCACTGTGTAACATCTGACGAGGGGTGATAATTTCATTCAAGTTAGTGTTTTCTTTGTTCTAGGCTTGAAATCTAGATGCACTAAAAGAAGCATCGGAAAAAATTATCAAGATTTTCCCTGAAATATCCAATCAAGTTCCAACGTACACTACTAATAAAGAAAATATGTATATCAATAGAGCAAAACATCTTCATACCAGCAGCAGCAGCTCTGGTACCAGTATCAAATCCTTCCCACTCGGTTCTTCCCGGTTCATCAAGATGTACGTGCCTGGCAAAGTAAGTAATTCAGATAATCAAGTTTAAATATACAACGAACCAGCTGGAGTGATAATCAACTCTTCTAGTCTACCATTCCCACTCTAGTAAATTCTTGCATGCCCTAACCTATTATTATTAAGCTATTCAACACTGATTGTATATAGAAAATGCATCAAACAACGTTGTCAAAATAAACAATAAGAAGATGAATTTCAAAACTTACACATCAATCAAGCCAGGCATGACAACAGCATCTCCATAATCTATTATTTCTTCTTGCTTAGACTGGCCCTGCTTACCATATCCCTCAACCACAGATACTATTCTCCCTTCATTTATCTCCACTGTTAAGGTTCCGCAAATAAAATCAGTTAACACGTGTACATAGGTAAGTTTTACATGTACAATTGAAACAAGAAATGGTCAAGAGAAAAAACAGTCTTCAGTTCACTGTTAACGATTTCATGTTACGGCCACTCAGGTGAGTCCTAACTCTTAAAACCCTCACCTCAAGTATATCCCTTTTTTTCTTCATTCTTCATTTTAAGATTATCTAAAATGGAACCATTTAATTGGATACGTTCTACAATAGCACTTTCTTTGTTATTTCATATGCACAGAAGATCCTGCACTAAACACAGTCATACACAAAATCCCACAACCCTACTCAACACAAAACACTTTACAACCTCACACAACGAAATGAAGAGTAAAACAAAAATATAATACTCAAGGATCAAAGAAGTAAAACCTGAACCAGAAATGATCCCCTGTGGGGTCACGATGCGTTTGCTGGATATCCAGAAGTGGTGATGGGGAAGAAGGCTGCATTTACTCCGTGGCAACTGTAGAACAAAAAGTCAACAACCTTTAACCCGCACGTCTTCTTCAATTCTTAAATCAGGACAGTTGAGATTGTGATGACAAAAGTTCGGAACTAGTCACAGTGACCACATAGTGGCAGAAAACGAGGAAGTCGTGTGACAACTTTGAAGTCAAAGTTGTACTAAAAGGTTTTTGCCGGTTATAAAACCATAATCGTGAACGAAAAAGCATGAGAAAGAACCAACCTTTATGATAGGATATAACTGCGCCGTGTCTGAATTCTGGAAGTAGAAGAATACCAAAAAGGAAACAAGGATTGTTAGCAAAGGCAACACCCTCCACACAAACTGATCCATTTCACACTCTCACTGCTATTGTGCTCTCTCTACTTTGATACTGTGATTGTTATATAACTATGGAATGTGTGGTCATTACAGCAGATAGATGTTCCAGAGAGTACATGATTTTAACTTTCAAGGTATTTATCATATCAACTTCGAATTTGGTAATTAGCTTGTGCAGGATTACTCGAGATAATCCAATAATTTAATAATAAATAATAATGTTTTATTGATCTGATTATTCAAAATCACGTGTATGATTAATTTAATTTTGTTATGCAAATTTATGTGATTGGTCCAAGCGAAAGAACAAGACAGAGAATTGTAAAGAATAGAAAATGAAAAGAGGTACAATCAATCTCTTTGCAAAATTCTAACTAGTAATGAATAAATAAATGGATTCCACGTTCACCATTGTCAGCAACAGTACGACATCGTGCATGTGGACCACCTCGCGGTGCACATGTCTGTTTCTCTTTATTTCTTATCTGATGATAATGCTATTATCACATGTAGTAGAATATTTCAGAAATGTTATTTAAATATTCATGAATAAGAATCCTATTAAAAAATTGAGATTAATGATAATGTTGAAACGGTTTGACACTATCAGGTAATCACATAATTTTTAATATACGAAAAATTGGTTACATTATCTGTTTGGATTAGCACTATATTGTTTTTTCTGTCTAAAATTGAATTTTTAATGATAATGTTGAAACGGTTTGACACTATCAAGTAATCACATAATTTTTAATATACGAAAAATTGGTTACATTATCTGGTTGGATTAGCACTATATTATTTTTTCTGTCTAAAATTAAATTTAGGAATTCAATAATTCAGAGCCGTTTCAAGAGATCCAATGATTGCAATTCAAGATAACCGAAATTTGATTTGAATTTTCGTGAATTTAATTGAGCTGTAAATTTGAAATTCAGATTTTATGAAATTAAGTTTTAAAATGAATTTTCGTGATTTTGGTTAACATATATTTTGGAATTTGGTTTCCCGAAAAGTTAAGTTTTGATTTGATTTTTCGGATAATTGAGATGTGACTTAATTTTTCGTGATTTTAATCAAATTAGAACTCGACTGTTTAAAACAAATTTCAAGATACATTTTATTCAAATTATATGAAAATTCATTTAAAATTTTGATTTTTGAAATTTGAATTCCAAATTACAGTTTGGTTAAATTCACAAAAATTCAAGTCAAATAATTATTTAGAAATCAAATCTAATCTATCCAAATATCATGTTATTTATGTAAATATTAACTATAATATATTACCTAGAAAAAAAAGTATGTTATATCAGAAAAAAAATTAAACAACCGTTAACAAATTGTAGAGGAAAGCATTAATGAGGGAAAATATCTCTTTAATATCTACATAACTATTTCTTATTACCCTTAATAAATATAATGATTATTGATGTAAATTTTAAATAACAAATATGTTCGATACAAAATTATTTTTTCTTTCTAAAAGACATTTATAGATTAAATATTTGAGCATGCAGATATATCATGAAATAGTTATATACACATTTATCTAATCAACTTTTTTTATCTTGTATTTAAATATTACATTAATCATTTGACTAGTCCAATTTTCGTTTGATAAAACTAAAACGAAAAATAAAATATTTTCTAACTATTTTTTTTTTACTTACATTAACTTCAGGTTATCGGTCAAGGCAGAATAACTTGTGTACTAATGTTTTCTGTTTATATAACTTCTATTGTTGGGTGTTTTTTCTTTTATTAATTTTTGGTGTAAAGTAATTGTATAAGATTAAAAGCAATAAAAGTTAAATATTTTTCATCGTTCATATATTTGGGAATTTTTTATATAACCATCAATGAAAATTTTCAATTTTGGTTTTCGATCATTTTTATTCCTGTTCCTATCAATTACTAACAGTTTGTGTAATTGCATTCCCAAAGATAAAATTAATCAATTGATTAGTATTATTCAATTGAAAAAGTATATAAAAATATTGAAGGAAACAATTTTTTTAAAAACGAATTTTTATTTAGAATAACCTATACCAAATTTTAGTTAATAAAAATATTCATATTCCTAAAAAAGTACTTTAAATACAAAAGTATTTTAATAATTTTATTTTTAATTTAAAATAAAAAAATCAAAAATTATTTAAATACATCTAATTTTAAAATTTAGAATGCATAATATATGAAAATATTTTTGCCAAATATATATATATATATATATATATATATATATATATATATATATATATAAATAAGTAATCTAAAAAATTATATTATTTCACTTATTCTATTGTTCCAAAAAGTTGTATTGCCTCTTATATATATTAATCACTTTTTGAAACACTAATAATTTGTAAAATAGAGACAAACACAGGCAATACAATACTCTTTAGTTTTCAAGTACTCATCGATGACACCATTAAAATCCATTGTCCTTTTAGTAATAATTGTGCATTTAAAACTCTTAAACGTCTCTCATTAATATGGCTTATTACATAAAAAATAATTAAAAATCTGTCTAAAGCACAGGCAAGAGTGTTGCAAACTTTGCTAAAATATTGCTTTAATTCCTTAAAGAGTTTTTCCAGATACTGTTAGCAAAATCCTATATTTTACAATATAAAACATATTAAGATAAAAAACGAATAGGAATTTAAAAACATTGTTTAAGATGTCTACTGAGAGAACAAACATGGCATAATATTTTTGTGATACTTTAAATTTTCATAACATTATGAATATTTTTTTCCCCAACCCAGACAATTGTAAAAGTTCATGGAGTAAATATCACTTCAAATTAAATTTCTGTTCCTACTCCAAACTATATAAATATTTATTTATCTAGAATCCAGAACTGGAAGGATCAAGAAACCCTGCATGAAAACAGATATAAAGTTTAAGAATTAGAAAAACATGAGAAAGCATACTATTTTTTAAAGAAAAATGTCAATTAATGATTTTTAACATTTTTGAAATATGATAAAAAGAAAAAGAGAAAGAAGGATGAGACTTACGAATCACAATCGACGAGTGGATCAATGGGAAAGGAAAAGCGAGTCCTACATAAGCGAGAAAGTAGTGTGGCTCTCTCATGCTTGATGCCTGCTTGAGATGCGGCGTTCTTGAGACAACTACATGTGGATCTACGAAGTTCAGGTGTTTTTGTCTGTTTGAATATTATTGCTATGCTTGTGCAGCAACTAAGCGATGGTATTCTTGGACCCAAACCCAGCATGAATGGCTCGCACGGCAACAAAAAGGTTATGGCGTCATTACATGTTATGGCATGCACTTCACTTCCCACTAACATCATGCTTATAAACAAGACATAAGCTATGAATGTCTTCTTCCCCATCTTAGAAACAATCTTTAACAAAACAACCACACTTAGGGGCTTCTTGCTCCTCAAAATTCACAGTTTTGTCTTCAGTAAAAACTTATATACATATATATATATATATACATATATATATATATATACATATATATATATATATATATATATATATATATATAGAAAAATGTTACATAAGCAGTAAAATGCATTTATTGTGATAATGCATTTTACGCATTTTGTTCATATTTAGTTTTTGTATATACATAATTTCAAAATATAATTTAGAAAACTTACCAAATTTTAAAGTTCGTGGTAAAAATTCACTAAATTTTAAAATTTGATGAATGAAATCATCATATTTTTAAAATTCAATTTAAAAAATCATTAAATTTAAAAAAATTAATTGAATTTTAAAATTTGACTTAGTAATTTACCAGAATTTAAAATTTGATATTTATTTCTTTGAATTTTGAAATCTTGATATTTATTTCTTTAGATTTTGAAATTCAATACTTATTATTTCTAGATTTCAAAATACAGTGTTTATTTCTCTTGAATTTTAAATTTTGAAATTCGGTAATCATAAATTATATATTTATATATTTTAATTAATAAATGATTTAATATAACTAATATAATATCATTAATGATATTATAAGTGATAGTATAATAGTATTAATAATACAATTTTCCATCAATAATTATTGTAGTTATAATATATCAACTTTTACTACTTTTATTTATTATAATCGAATTCATCAGAAAAACAAATTGTTTTCTTTAAATAATTATACCAATTTCAAACAAAGTTTAAACAAATAGATTTTAAATTTAAATAAAATTTAAACAAATATTCTAACATATATTAAATTACATTAAAATATTAAATTATACTAAAATAAAATCCAATCAACTATAAATTATACTAAAATAAAATTCAATTAGCTATAAATATAAAATATAGTTAACTAAATTTAAAATATTTAGTAAATTTTATTTAAATTTTTTTATAATGGATTCAAATTTTTATCATTAAAATCTGGAAGTCATGCTAACATATTTTTTTAATTTTATTTTAAATTAAAATTTAATAAATATTTTAATTACTATAATTTTCTTTTATATATTCATTTGAATTAACATAAAAATAAATTTTATTTTACTTGACTCAATTTTAATTTACTAAAAATTTAAATAAAAATTATTAAAAAATTTAATTGTTTTTATATAATATTTTAATATAATTTTATATATATTAGTGTTTTTGATATTTTAAGATATAATTTATTAAAACAAGTAACACACATCTAAAAAAAAATTAAAACAAAATAATATAATAGTAAAAATAATATTTTGAAATTCAGAAGTGTTATCGGATTTAAAAATCAGTAAGAAATTAATATTGAATTTTGAAATTCGGAAAAAATAACCACCGGATTTCATAATTCAGAATAAATGTTTATTGTATTTCAAAATCCAAAATATATATCACCGAATTTTGAAATTTGATTTGAAGTTTAATAAATTCCTAATTTAGATTTTCAGATTCAAAAAATATGTGCGACATTAAGTTTAGATTAAGAAAAAGTGAGAATAAAAATAAATGATGAATGAGATAATTATATAAGAAAAAGAATTACTCAAGAAGAAAAATTTAGGTATTAAAAGATAGTTTAAAAATGCAAGGAAAAACTTAGAGGTGCATGAAGAAGAGTTCCTTAACTTATATTGCTTATCCATTTTAATGACATGTTTTTTTAATAGGGTTAACTTTTTAAAAACATAATACTTTTGATAAGTGTGTTGTTATGTTGTATGTAAATGGTGATAAAATTGCACCATTGCTTTGATATTTTATTGAAAAACCAAAAAAAAAAATTTAATGAATTGGAGGACGTGCTTTTGTCAATTAAGTGTTTTATAAAAAGTTTATATTTATATACTTTTTTATACACAAATATAATCCCTTCGATTCACTGAAATTTTATACTTTTTAATAAACACATCACAAGCAAGTCCAATTTTATCATCATTTACGTACTATTTAATAATACACATTAAAAAAAAGTTTTGTTTTTATCATAAAAAGAAAGGTTTTGTTAATTATATATAACAAAAATCATATCATCACATTTGTATATAACAAAATAGTTAGCAATTAAAGAAACAAATGATATAATTTATGATAAAAAGAATAATAAAATTAAGGAAAGTTATGCTTTATAAAAACATAAAAAGGAAAAGGAAATTAATTATCTTATTATGATTTAACTCTTGATTTATATGTTAATACTTTATCATGTAGATATTATAACTAATTAATTATCTAACCACAATTTATTTGATATGATAACTAACTTATGTTAGAGTAATTCCTCAGCTTAATAGTTAAGTTATAATGTATAAGAAAATGTATGAACTCAATATTTAAGTTATATAACGTATAATAATGTATTGCCTCCTCACGAGGATTATCCCCTACCAAATCACCTTACAAAATCTCATTTCAATTACTCATTCAATATTTCATGATGCTCACCGTCACAGGTTAAGAAATATAATCAATCTATAAAATGCAACATAAAAACAGTAAAATATAACAATTAATACAATTTTATATGAGGAAAATAACTAACATATGTATTGAAACATGTTTATAAAATACATCTCAATTATATATATATATATATATATATAGGGGTTTGCTAACGCGCGTACGCCTGTTTTTCAGTTGGTACATTTTAGCAATGTGTACCGGGTTTTAGTAGACAAAAATATCCTTATATATCATGGATTCTAAGTTTTAAGGTTAAGGGTATTTTAATAATTTTCATTCTCAAAACTTAAAAAAAAAAAAAAAAGAAACCCCCAAACCCTTGCTCACCTCTCTCATTCCTCTCAATCATTTCTCTTTCATCTCTCTCACTCTAACCTTTTCTCTGTCATCCTACTGTAGTTCCAATTGAAAAAATCAGAAACACCCTCTTGTCTCTGTCATCCCTACTGGAGTCTCAATTGAAAAAATCAGAAACACCCTACTGTAGCCCCAATTGAAAAAATCAGAAACACTTGCCGTTAAACAATCTTACAAAAAAAATGATTTTATAATGAGTTTTGATCTTATAATTTTTGTCTCATCTAATTTTATCCAATTTTCACAAGCATGAAGGAATTGGTAATTGACCTGGAAAAAATCAGAAATACTTGTTAAACAATTTCTTACAAAAAATGATTTTATAATGAGTTTTTATTTTATAATTTTTGTCTTATCTAATTTTCACAAGCATAATGACATCAGAGGAATTGGTAATTGGCCTGGAAAAAATCAGAAACGCTCGTTGTTAAACAATTTCTTACAAAAAATGACTTTATAATGAGTTTTCATTTTATAATTTTTGTCGTATATAATTTTATCTAATTTTCACAAGCATAATTGACATCCGAAAGAATTGATAATTGGCCTGGAGGGTTTTTTTTAGAGATGATGATTCAACATATGCAGATGATGAAACTAGAGAAATTAGTGAAGATGGTGAAATTGAAGAGATCTTGAATGAACCTTTGCCTGAAGGTGAATATGTCAATGACTCAACTCTTTACAAAGGCAAATTGTTTAAAGGCAAGTGTTTCTGATATTTTCAATTGGGACTACAGTAGGGATGACAGAGAAAAGGTTGGAGTGAGAGAGATGAAAGAGAAAGGATTGAGAGGAATGAGAGAGGTGAGCAAGGATTTGGGGGGTTTCTTTTTTTTTTTTTTAAGTTTTGAGAATGAAAATTATTAAAATACCCTTAACCTTAAAACTTAGAATCCATGATATATAAGGGTATTTTTGTCTACTAAAATCCGGTACACATTGCTAAAATGTACCAACTGAAAAACAGGCGTACGCGCGTTAGCAAACCCCATATATATATATATATATATATATATATATATATATATATATATATATATATATATATATATATATATTAACTCCACAATTAAGTATAAATCATATTAAAATTGATATAACTAATAAATTGATTAATTGAATAAAATCTCACTTATTACAGATGGTTAACTGCATTAAATTTTATTGGAGGAGAAAATGAATAAAATACTTTACATGTAAAATGAATATCATTGATATTATTATTGTTGTACACAGATAATAATATCCTTCAACTCTGCTTTATGTCTATCCTGGAAAAAAACCCAATGTTTTTTCTTCTTGTCGCTCTTCTCATTGAATTCAACTACCATAAATGGGAACGAGAAATAACTGTGAAATAACTGTTACTCTAGAGACAAAGAATAAAAATAGGATACTAAAATATATTTAATTAATTAATAAGGTATAAACGAGAAAGATAAAAATATGTATCAAGAGTAAACATAAAAGAATATGATATGTATATCTAAATTTATAAAATATTTAAAAGTTAACTAAGTCTTAATTTAATTATTATATCAGTACATTAAGTTACTTTTAGTTTTAGAAAAATTATAAAGTTAATGTGTAAAAATAAGATTATATATCCATGGTTTTGTTTTACTTATCATAATTTTGCGTGTGTTTTATATATCCTACTATATTCGATATTATATAAAATTTATATAATTACTTATTATTCATCAAAATTAAGTATAATTTTGTTAAACAATTATTATTATTGTTGATCTTGGATGATTCAAATGGAACAGAAATCTGAAATATAAAAATAAAAATCAATCCCAAAGGAGGAACTTCAATTTTTATTTTTATTTTTTGGATTTTTAGATTGAATTGCTGTATTAATAAACTGTCTCATGTCATTGGTTTGAGAAGAGAATTGAAGAGAAGAAGAAGAAAGATGATGCCGGAACAGTGGGTGTCTCCATGCGGAAATCAATGCACCAACAAATACTCTGCACTCACCCAAATTCCATGTATTCTCCATTCTCACATCCCAATTTCTTTTATTATTTCTTATTCACTTACATTGGCTAAACCATTGTTTCTGTTGTGTGATTGTAGGGCGAGTTTTCTGCAAGAAGGGGTGCAGTTCAGAGGAAGAGACATGGGAGGAATGTGAGATCATTTTCATGTTTTTTTATTATCATTATTATTTTTCCTTCAAAATTTCTTATTATTCCTTTAAAATCTAGGTTATTGTTCTGTATGTTGTGTTTCTGCTAGCCTAATAGTTAGTATACAATTGGGTCCGGAAAGTGGCCCGACCACTTGTGTTGCTTTCGATCCTCAAAGTGCACTTCTATACGAACTTGTCAACCTGTATATAATTTCATCCCTCAAAGTGCAAGTACAATCTTTTAAGGGTCCGGAGCATCACAAATTTACTTTTTAGGGGAGAGAAAGAAGGATATGATTATTAGTGTTGTTAGAATATTTACCCTAATTATCATGATTATAAGTCTAGAGTTACTTATTTATCATGATTATATTAGGTCTAGAGTTACCCTATTTATCATTATTATATTGTGTCTAGAATTACCCTATTTATCATGATTATATTGTGTCTAGAGTCACCCTATTCATCATGTATTCTTGTATCAATTTATTTTTATAAATAGAAGATTATGAGAGGGATCAATTAAGTCCTCAAGAATTATTTTACAATTTAATTCTCTAAGTTGGTATCAGAACAGGTTGTCTGAATCTTTTCTACCTTTACAGCCGTGGCCTCTGGCAGCCTTAAAAATTTCATCTTTTCTTAAATACAGTCATGTTCTGGTTTCTATCTAGTTTCCAAACCCTAGTTGCTATCCGCAATCGTCTGGCACTGTTTGCCGCTGTCTGGTGTCGTTTGTCATTGTTTGGCGTCGTTTGTCGTTGTCCACTTGGCACTATTTTTCCACTATGAGGAGTTGTCCACATAAGTTTGTCACCATCAACCTCTGTTTATGTCATTCTGACGTCGTCCGCTAATGTCTGCCACCGACCACTGCCACAGTTTAGTCCGACGACCAATGGATCTGGATCGCCTCCTTGAGCCATGGGCAATCATGCCTGTGTCGAGGGCTAGCTCTCATCCAAGCACTGTCACATGCGCCACATCTGTTCAACCTTCGTCGCCGCTGCCGTCTCGTTTTCTCTGGCAAAGTTAGGGGTTTTGTGCGCATCGAGGAGCGCGACCCATCCCTGGTTGTCGCTGCCATTCTCGCTGGGCCAAAAGAAAAAAAATATTCTTTGTTTCAGCATTGTTCCTTAGCCTTTTTAATGTGTGTTTAGCTTTGCATATTGTAGCAGTTGTGATGTTCCTGATGGCTTGTGTCATTTATTTACAAGTCTCCAAGGAGAGTCAATGCTCTTAGTTGATTAACACTAAGGAATTTCAACACCAAAGTCATAGGTTGAAGGTTCCTCATGGCACGAGGGGAGTCTATTTCTATCAAGATTCAGAATCTTAGTCAAACAATTTCACCCGTCCCTTGTCAGATCTGTTTTTGGATCCTTTGATGAATAAAGGAGACCATTATGATTTTTCACCTTCACGATTTGTCATGGGTGCGTCGTCATTTCCGTCGTGTGCCGTGAGGGGGAGTATGTTTCCCGCCACTGCATGCCCCATCAGTCAGTGATGGTAGTCCCTGCAGTCTTGTCCTTTCAGTCACTGCAAGCCCCCATCACCACGTCAGTCAGTGATGACAGTCCTTTGCTTCCAGCCACTACAGGCCCATCAGTCAGTGATGACAATTTAGTCCCTGTAGGCTCCATCAGTGATGGCTATTTAGTCCCTGCAGGCTCCATCAGTCAGTAATGGCAATTTAGTTACTGCAGTGAGGGGGAGTATGTTTCCAGTCATGAGTTAGACACTAGTCAGAGGCCCCAACAAGTCAGAGATGACAGTCCCTACTTTTAGCCACTGCAGGTCAGAGATGGCAGTCCCTGCAGTTTTGTCGCTTTCAACCACTGAAGGCCCCAACTAGTCAGGGATAGCAGTCCCTGCATTTTTGTCGCCTTTAGCCATGCAGGCCCCATCCTTACACAATCTAGTCTTTGCAGTGTCTTTACAGTTTGTTGTTGTCTACTACTCATCATTCACTTTTGATGGAAATCAACTTTGTCAAAGTCATCCTACTTGAAGGTTCATGGTGCTAGATGAAGTTTCGTGGTTGTCCAATATTATTATCCATAAGCTTATGAGGAGTCTCTTTGGTTATGCTGGTTTGTGAGTCCAATTTTGTTTATAGACATTCTCTCTTGATGGTCTGAAGCATATGTGCATCTTGTTCGAAGCCAAAGTTACCATGTCTATTGTCTTGACATTCGAGACAAGTTTATTTTGTTGGAGTGAGTTTATTTATTCCAAGCTTGGTACATTACATACAATTTGTATGCTCCAGCTGAGGGGAGTGTTAGAATATTTACCCTAATTATCATGATTATATTGTGTCTAGACTTACCCTATTTATCATGATTATATTATGTCTAGAGTTACCTTATTTATCATTATATTGTGTCTATAGTTACCTTATTTATCATTATATTGTGTCTAGAGTTATCCTATTTATCATGATTACATTGTGTCTAGAGTTATCCTATTTATCATGTATTCTTGTATCAATTTATTTTTATAAATAGAAGATTACGAGAGGGATCAATTATGTCCTCAAGAATTATTTTACAATTTAATTCTCAAGCAGTGTATCTGTTTATAAGTTGATCTAAACGGAGGTTGAAGTTTGCCCGCAAAAACCAAATTCTTGCTTCTATGTTTAGCCTCTTGAGATGTGTGACCCACGCTTGAGTCCATTCCAACTTCAAACATGCTCTATGAAATCCCATAAACATTAATTTCTAGTAGACCATACCCTTAGGGAAACCACTTAAGACCTACTAAGCATGCATACTCCATTTAGTGAGTTGGTGTTTATTCTGCCCTTCCCCCGTCCATGAAGGGGCTAGAGTTCCTCTCATAAGCTCATTGGCCTCTCCACCCCTTGAAGGGTTATGTGCACCTGGTCAGTTGGTTGGCCACCATAACTTTAGTTAAGTATCTTGGTTCCTTTGATCCTGTAGAAGGTTGTTTTTTGCTCTGTATACTTCGTTCCATGTTGTCTTAGATTGTTCAGACGGTCCATTTACCGTTGTTATTTCCAGTCAGGATCATGGATTTTTTTTCAAAGTTTTAGATTGTAGTCATGGTTGTATAAAAAATTGATGTTCTTGAAATTGCAGTCCTGGACCAAGTTTCAAAACCTTGGAATTTTTTTGTCCTGCAGAGTGTTTCCGGTTGCACCCAAAAACTGACCACGAGCTGGGAGAGCAACCCTACTTGTGTGTGAATAAATGTATCTGCTCTCAGTTCCATGAAAACTGTTGTATCCCATCCCCATATCTGTTCCATTTCCCTGTATGTGCCTCCGTTCATTACAAATTCAATGCAGAAACAGGAGCCTAGTCTTCATTAACTGACTGCATTAAACCTTGTTGTGAGGGCTGAAATGATGATTGTAAAAGTAGCTCTAGCAAGTTGCCAGAATTTGATTCTGATGTGTGAATGATAGATTATTGGTTAACCAGGTTTGGAATATTGCAATCTAATGTGTTACAAGGATCCTGTACTAAAGGACCAACAGTGGAGTGCTTATATTGATCGTTCCCCTGGTGCTGCTAGTTATTCAGCGGTATTTTCTTTTCTCCCATCCCATGCTTCTTTTACATTTTTATTTCCCAAGTTGCCATTTTAGTATTTAGCAACATGCTATGTAGTTCATTTCTAGTTTGGTTCATCCTAACAAAACTCTCCTTTGATGGTTTCTCTTCTCACAACTCATAATTTTAATGGTAAATTTCAATTTAACCCCTTAGAAAAAATTTCTAAATCAAAATGTGTATCAACTTTAAAATTCCGTAATATATATCTATCAAGTTTCAAATGCATGCATTACAATGTACAATACCTTGGGATCTCCTTCCTCCAAGTTGAATGGAAGTCGCTAAAATCCAAGACGTGTTGAAGGTTTGGCTTCACAAACATAGTGGTAGGAGAGGCTGACAGTTATGTGTAAAGTGTAGGCAAAATAGTGATCCAATACTCAATCAATTGTAGTTGTATTTAGTGGAATAGAAACCGAAGTATGCTAGAAATTACAAATAGCTCTTCATTTTTAGTGACTTGTCTCAAGTTCTAATTCACTAAATTTCGTTTGAATTCATATTTATTCAACTTGAACCCTATGAATGAAGTGTTTTCTTTTTCTCCTTTGGTCTTACATATCCTTGTGACTTGTTGCTAAATATAAATCCCTGAGTGCAAATGATAAACATAAATAGCATTCTATAAAGTCTTGTACGAATGCTACACTTTTTGTTTCATCCTACATTTTTGTGGATTAAAACTTCATCTGATTTTAATTTAAAGTTTCAGCTATGGGTTTCATAGGAGCTACACAACTATGTTACTTTCATTTTGGTCTGCGCTTACCAAATATTGAGCTACAACTGACTCTACTGCTTGATTTGTTTTACTTTAATGTGGTTAATTAGCCAGTCCAGATATTGTCAAATTTGCATTAAGTTAGACTATTGTCCAATTTGAGTGATCTCATTTTCATCTTTGAGAGCTAGACAGATTTGGGAGGCCAACATTTTTCAAAATATTCTCTGTAGTCTGTGCATCATTTGTCCACATCTCCTCACCGTCACAGAAAACTCAGTACCCTTGATTCTTTCTGTGCATGTTCCCGTATATAAAATGATATCTCTCTGGTAAGTTGTTGGAGCACGAACATTAAACTTAAGTAGACATTTTAAGTGTTGTGGCATTACCAAGTCAATGGAGATTTATTTTAAAAATGCATATTTGACTTTTTTCTTGCATGTTTCATCATTCAAAATTCTATTATAGGAATGCTGGGTTGTGGGATTCACATCATTTGAGGAAAATCAAAACTTAGTTAGTAAATCTGCCCAGTTACTCTCACTTGCTACACCCTCATAGCAATTAATGGCTTAGTTATTGAATAGTTTTGTTTAAGAATTAATTATGGTTAATCTCTTCTGATGCAGGAATGTTTTCATGCTTGTGTATCTGGTTGCGGTTACAAGGTCAGTTTGATTTCAAGAACCTAAATTTTTATCATATTGTTGTGTATCCCCTTCAATGTATCAATATATTTCCTTCATGCCTTCAAGCAGTCTTTTCACGTATTAAGTGTTACTGGAAGATGGTCAATTTAATATAGATAATCATTTTTTGAAGGTTAAAGTGATATAGGTTCTTGAACTATTTGTATTTTTTTTAAACAAGTCTCTGTGTTTTGAAAGTGTCTAATTAGGTTCCTGAACTTTTAAATTATTCTGGGTCCTTGACCATACTGTCTTTAAGATTCCATTGAGTACATGTAACGTAATATAATATGATTAACTGACCCAACTGCTGTATATGTTGCATTATGCAGTTTGACGTGAAAAAAGAGAAAGTTGATGAAGTTACTCCTAACGGGCGTCCAAAGCCTGCCCCAGTTGAGAAGCCGAGGCCACAACCCGAAGAACCAATTGACATGTCTGAGGACATCCTTAGTACTTCTGCATAGTGAAAACTGACAAACAACCTTAGTCTTACAAAACACACACAGAAAACATGATAACCATTCTTTTACAGGCTACATTTTGTTAGGAATTCATTTTTGCATTCATCCATTGTATCGGTATGATTTTAAGGGCAAGTGTGACTGTCAATGCCTTTCTTTAATTGAGATTTCAGAAACTTCATGTCATCTGAAAAGAGGGATATGAAAATTTTGGTAGCTGGATGGATAACCATATGTTTACTGTGTCTTTCATGGTGTTATTATACTTTTTTATTAGGAGCAAATTAGCGAGGAATAGAAATTGAATTTAAAGAAACAAAAAGGAAAAAGATAGAAGATAAATATATTGGATAGAAATAAGGAATGAAATAGAAAAAGGTATCTTTGCATAATCAGATGGGTGGAAAAGAGTGCAAAGAAAATAAAATTTTTACATGAAAAATATCTTATATTAGTAAAGATTTAATTTTTATTCTATTATTTTTCATAAATAAATTTTATATTAATTAAATTTGTTTATAAAAAATGATTTAATTGTTAAAGATATCAAAACGAAAAAAGAAATAGAGATGTTATTCTCCTTTCATTGCATGCTAATTTCAGGAAAAGTGCCTTTTTTTTTGGGTCTCACATTTTATTTTATTTTTATTTTTCCTCTCAAATATAGAGCAAAAGTTGTTATTTTTTAATTTCATTTTCTTTCTTTTTTTTTTTCTTCTAACTCATTTTTAACCAAACACGAGGGTAAAAGAAAAATTTTCAGCTACTTTTGGTTATCTCTCTGATGGGAAAAATGGGTTTTGTGCTTAGCAACTTAGAATTCTTCTTCATGGTACGTTGCACTGACATTTCAGTATCCTAAAAATTGCTTAGTGACATAAATTAGATTTTTTATGAAAACTAATTTTCATAGTTGCTACTTAATGAATGCATTATTGACTAACACTATTTGAATTACGGTGTTTACTTCCCATAATCGTCTTGAATGCATTCTTAAAACTTAGTTACACTAGATTAGCTCAGATGTCTCCATCTTCTTACTAATTTTATTTATTAAAGTTTAATCATCATGTAATGTCAATATTTTAAATTTCTATAATCAATTATAAATGACGATTCATATGATTTTTGAAAGAAAAAAAACATATAAAGGTTAACAATTCTTTTATATATGATCGTTTCTATCAAATACAGTTGCTAATTGAGCTCCAACTTGTCATTATTTTCTGTTCCACAGAATTAGTTTTGCGTCCACTATTCTCATTCAAACACAAAATTAAACTCTCAAAACCATCTGAAATGTAGCTTTGAAATTATGAAAAAAGAAATACAAAAACAAGTAACAAATCTATACAGCTGCCTAAGATTAACGAGATAGATTATGTTTTGGTAAATAACTTTCTTTTTTAAATGTCTAATATAATCCAACCAAATTATAAAATGGGTTGGGTTTGATCCAAAATTCATTAAAACAAAATAACAAGAGATTGTTGCTGCCCAGGATCGAACTGGGGACCTTTAGTGTGTAAGACTAACGTGATAACCACTACACCACAGCAACCGACTTGTTATGTATATAAATTAACGAGATTTTATTAATTGAAAACTTGAAAAAGGTCTTCGGTAGTGTTTGCAAAGTAATGATGTTCAATCATTTAAATTAATTGCATCAACCACTTCATTAATCATAATGAAATCACAGTAACAAACGCTAATGTCTTCTTTTAAAACACTTTATTAGTTTAAATTTGTTCAAGTTTATAAATTAAAGTAGATCTTCCCTTTCTAATAAATAAATCTCTACCAGATTCATAATTTATCTAAATTTTGACCAGTAACAAATCTAATGTGCTAAAAATTGTATTGCTAACACTCCCAACTGATTCATTCTTCAAGAGGTAGACATAAATTGTTCTAAAATCTTATTCCATATTCAATCTATATCTTAATAAATTATATTTACATTAAAATCCGAATACATTTAATTAGATGAAATTGGTTTGATTTTTTAATTTGTTTTAGTTTAACTTATATCATTAAATCTCTATTAATTCATTTCGAATAATTCAGGAGCTATTAATCATGATAAATTCAAATTAAGTTTTTAAATTAATTTAGTTTTTTTATTATTAAAAAAATAAGATAATTTTTATGATTAAATTGTTAATCTTAAAATAGAATGTAATCATATTTATGCATTGTTTTTTTTTCCTCATTGATTGATTGATTATGTATGCTTCCAACTTTTTTGTCGTTTCAATATCTTTTGTGTCCGTCTATTTTTAATATAATTAATTTATTATTTACTGAATTTTTTATTAATAATTTGTGATGAACAAAACTCGTTTTTAATGTAATGATTAATGATGTTGTAGTTGAGAACGTATCGGTCAAAATTAAGGATGCTCCAATCCAAGCCAACCCAACAACACTTGAATTGTACTTAGAAAAAGATACCTTACAAATCAAATTCAACCCAAACCAATAAAAAATTATCGTAACCAAATTATTCTTTAGCATGCACATTAACTTTGAAATTTACTTAAAAAATACCATCCAATTAACAGGATTGGATTCCTAACAATATAGATATGTTGAAACAGAATGAGAGTAACTTGGATTAGTATAATTATAAAATAGATTTCAATATTTGGATTTGTGTGTTCTCCAAATGGTTTATTACTGAACTCTACTACCCAAAAAAACCTCAGGTCAATTGCTACAAGGTTGTCATAACGTGACTAGTTCAAAGGCACAGCATGTGTGTGTGTGTGAGTGTGAGAGAGAGAGGGAGGAGAGATGTGTGCATAAGAATTGAAGGAGGAAATCCCAAAACAATGTTTTGCACAATTGTGGGCTAATGAACAAAGAACTTGCTATTTGGGTCAAAAACTATATTAGATTGTTGTGTTGCACAGAAAATTGTGAAAAGTTGAGACATCACAAAAGAGGGAGGAGTGGATGATCTATTGAGCTTTACTGGACTTTCTCTTCATTCTGCTAAAAGGTCCAATTGTTCGATCCATGATGTACATGTAAATGACCTGGCTCCAAGATCTGTAGCATGATAAGCTATCATAAAACTCTGGAGCAATCTCCTTCACCAGATGAAGCTTGTTTCCAGGAATTCTTGGGAAATCATGGTGTTCATTGTGGTAGCCCACATGCCAAGTGAGGTAATTCAGAGGTCCATAGTAAGAATATGTTTCCTGATCAGGATTGAACACATAATGCTCTGAAATGAAGTGGCCAGCCATTGGATGCATCCCACCACCAAGAAATGTAGAAAGAATCAAATAAGCAAGCGATTTCCAGCCAAAAAAGTAAACCATTGAGACATCAAGTCCAATCTGAACAGAGAAGTTCACGAACTCCCAACAGCCAGGAGGCTTTGGCTTAAGAAAGAGAGGTCTAAGTGCATAAAAGAATAGCTGTAAAAACACCCAAATGGTTTTTGCAACAACGTTTTTCACAAGATGAACTTCGGTAAGACTGGGGATATCCATGTCAACACCATCTACACCTTGGAACCGGTGGTGCTCCAAGTGATACTTCTGGAAAGTAACAGACATGGGCACACCTATAGGGAGGTTCGCAAATATCCCTAACCAACGGTTCAAGGATGGAGACGAGAAGGCCAGGTTGTGACTCAGCTCATGGATAGCCAAAAACAGATTGTGGTTCAGAAATGACCCAAAAAAGTATGCTACTAAACATATCTTCACCCACCCAGCATCTTTAAGCAAAACACCGGTAGCAAGCTGAAGCAAAACAACTCCACTAATCTGCAACACCACAAGTTAGAAACATTATTAATACCATCCACCTAAACACATTTCAAATCCATATCCCAATCTAATAGCATGCACTGCACACATATCGAAGAGATACCATTTAACAATAGTACACAGCCACTTCTTATAATAAATTGTCAATTCACTAACGGTTAACGAGTTTACATTGCAATCGAATCAAAAGTGTACGTGATAAGTTTGTAGAATTTTACATTGATTGTCTTCAAAGTCATACCTACCAATATTTCAGATTAGTTGACAATGTAAGTTTTCACAGAATCAAATTCACCTTTTTTATTTATTTATTTTGAACAGGAATGAATTGGGGAACTCGGGTTTTCTCAAGAGATCTAAGTCTCATATAGATATATCAACCACATCAATGTAGGATTATGTTCAGCAGAGGCTCAATCTCAGATACAAACATTGTGAAACCAATCGAAATAAGTTAGGAATCCGCCAGCCACACAGGCAATGCCAAGAGAGAAAAAGACAGGAGAAACATTAGATTGGGAAAAATGAAAGAAAATAGATAAGAAAGCAAACAACAGATAATGCGAGCATTGTATAAAAAGAATGACGACAACCCAAAAGCCAAAAACAGATACAACAACAGCATTGGGGAAATGGAAAGGAACCCAGAAAAGAAAAGATCGAGATTGGAATGAAAAACGGGAAAAGGCGAAACCTTGAAGAAAGCGGAGTAGTCGGGGCCAAAGAGTTGCTTGATTTGAGGGTATTTGGAGAGGATCTGACGACGTCGTGAGGCATGGGGTTCGTCGGTGTAGGACCAGAAGAAGCCCCCGGCTACGACACCTTCTTGATCATCTCCTTTACCCATTTTTTTTTCACCCTCTTTCTCTCTCTCTCTTTGATATCTCTTTTTCTCTCTGACTGTAGATGGAAGAACAACGCATATATTTATACGAGGAATGGGAAGGAAACTGGAAAATGGCTAAGAATAGAGGGAACAGACATAACCATTTGTTTGCCCGACACTACAGGCTGGAAAATCAGAGGACTGCCCTGGATTGGATGTAATGCAATGTAACTCAATTAACAAATCTATTTTTGTAATTAACCTTTTCTAAACCTGGTGGGTTATTATTCCTCAACGTTCTTCATCACACGCTTTTCCACCACCATATCAAATTTCAAAATTCATGCGCATATTTAACTTTAAATACCTTCTACCCTTCTTCAACGGCTACAACTATCATGGATTTCAATACCCATTAGTTTAATAAATCTTAATTATTAATAATTTAATTTATTTAATATGTTCGAGATCCAGACCACTTTTTAAATCTTATATTATTGCTAACTCAGTTTTCTTTTATTATTTTTAATTTACAAGGTGTTTTTTATTTTACTGGTACATTAAGTGATAGAAGTTAAAACTTATTAAACAAGGTACAAAATTTATGCGCCTATAAAACACGTTTTTAGATTATCGTGACAAAAAAACAAACAAATAAATTGATATGATGAGATTAATGAAGGTTCTTAATTATATCTTTTATCAACAAGGCTTGAATATGAGATTTTGTTTAAAGATTCAAATAAAGTATCACCTGTAACAGTATAATGTTACCATATATAAACATTTCCTTTCTTCAAATATATATATATATATATATATATATATATATATATATAATGTACTGTTTTATTTGAATAAAATGCACCAAAAATAAAATATTCATGTTTACTTTTCAATCATATCTATGTTTACTGGAACCTTTTTTTAAAAAAATATTATTTAATGCACCAATTTTTTCTGAAGGCACCAGTTCATAAGCTAAAATAAGTTATTGAAAAGAATAAGAGTTAGGAATTAGGATGCTCAAAGTAAAATTGAAATTCGGAAGAAATGAAATAAAATAATTTCTTTGTACTTATTTGATCGGATCAAAGCTAAAATAATATATATATATATATATATATATACACACACACACACACGAAAGTGACCATTTTACTCTCCACTATATGATTATTCTTTCTAATTTTCATTGATTTGGAAGCATCTAATATGTTTTACTTTCCTTCGGTTTATCAAGCTTTTCACAAAGATGGGGGAATATGCTTTAGAATATTTCGCCTTGCCTTCTTAGTGTTCTTAATATGTACAATAACATGTCCAAAATGAGTGGTTTTACATCCAGAAGTTGTGGTTCTAGCTTGCTTCAATAACAAACGAACACTTCTCCAACAGATGGACAATATTTTTAACTCTTATAATTATAATTTAAAAAAAAAAAACAACTTGCCGCAGGGCAGCTGCTATGAATCAGAAGAGCAGTTGGACTCAAATTTCGAGGAAATTTCATGCTTTTGAACACCCACTTTTTTACAAACTCTTTATTATCTATTAGTTTGAATTTTATGAAAATTACAAAACAATTTGTGGATCTGACAAGCCTTTCTCTCATGATTTTATGGTTTCAGACAAAATGCAATTAATGGTGGAATGAATGCATTAAAGGATATGTTGGTACAATACTAGTGAAGAGAATTGAATCACATTATAGATACTGATTTTGCTCCATTCAAAACAAAATAGGTGGGATCCATGGAAAATGTACTGTTCTGAGACACGGAATATGGAAACAGATCTTTTCTGAACAAGCAATTGAATCTGTACAGGATATACAAAGACAAATGAGCACATACTCATCTTCACCACCAACCCGCAGTAAACTCAGGGTTGGAAACTTTTTTGCAAGACGTGGGAAGCAACACTGCGACTCTATAGACTAAATTTACCAAATGACATTCCGAGTTTATGTTACTAAATTGAAAGGAACTGCCCCTCCAACACCAGACACTGATTAAAACCACTCATCTTAGATGAGAGTCATAAGTGTCAAAAAGAGAGTCTGGAATGATCAAAGGCAACTTATCTATGTACATGAAAAGCCTTTTAAGATTCTCTCTTGTCACTGTTGCCATGTCTACAACATCCCTACCATCAGTGAACACCCAGAGATCGCCTGACTTTACTCTCTTGAGACTGTCACGGCAAAAGGGGCATGACTGTGATCTTGTTCTCCTGCAAAACATCGCAAATACAATGATGTAATTTTGAACTGAACAACAGAACACTCAACCAAAGCACGTACTGGCAGGTAAAATGATGTAAAATAAAATTTCGTGTAGTTAGACATGATGTACAAACATTAAGGCCTTGTTCACTTGAATGGATTTGGAGGAGAGTAATTGAGGGGATTTGAGAGAATTTGAAGATAATTTTTCTTTTTGTTTATTTGAGTGAGTTTGGAAGTAAATGAGAGTGGATTTGGAAGTAAATTTTTTTAATTTGTCACGTCAATCAAATCCTGCACTAATTCTCACAAACTTTACTTTCAAATTCATTCTCACTTACCTCCAAATTCACTCAAATAAACAACAACAAAATTTATCCTCAAATCCCCTCAATTACTCTCCCTCAAATCTCTTCAAGTCAACAAGGCCTAAATGAGAATCTGAACACAAGTATGGAGATTTGGTTAAAGAATTAACGAGAGAAAGTCATGTCACACCATAAAAATTAAAAGAGACTTGGAAGAACCATACATAATCTAAGGTGTGGTGAAAGGAGAAATCTTTGGATGAGAAGGAGAACTCATTCTCCGAATTTCATTTCAATTTCACTAAATCAATCAAATCAGTCTTCGGGTTTGTAAAGCTTTATGCTTGCTTCTTTCTTGCATCAAAAGTTTTGACTAAGGTGTGGTGTGGGATAGCAATGATGTTCACTAGACCAGTGTAAAGCTTATTTGTTGTATATATGATTGGCTGTAAATGGGAGACATAACACTTCCCTATGCACTTTTTTCACTTGCAAAGAAAACACCTCGTGACTGAACACTCTTAGAAGATCTCCCAAACACTAAACCAGATTCCTAGATGTGCCAGGTACGAATTCACTTTCAATCCATATGAAGAGTTTAATGAATTTACTTCAGCACATGAAAGGCACTCGTTGAACAATCAAGTTACCACAATCTTTGAATCCTCTTTTCAAAATTGAAAAGGTTAAAGACTAACAAAAAAACAACAGTACACAAAAAGATTCTTAACCTCCTCTCTTTATTACTGAAAACTCGTTACAATCTAAGAACCAAGTTATACAACTACTCTTCCAAAGGAGCTACTCCTTTCCACTGGAATCAGTCCAGTTTTACAACAATAGTCCCCTCTCTACCTAAAGGAGGTTTACTTATAGAGAAAACTGAACTAACTAACTCTCCTAACCTCCTGTTGCTATTTACCCCTTTCTTTTCCTTCTATAATACAACTTTAGTCCCTTTTCCCTTGAAGTTTGTTGCTCTGACTTGATACTAAAATACAACATTGAAGGTTTCACAAAAATGTTTCCCTAAAGCACAATTAAAAAAAAAAACAAACAAATTATCCCTAAAGCGCAAGGTGCAAGATACATGTATATTACTTGGATGGCTTCCCAGTTAGGCACAATACAGAGACCCATTTCATTTTTATTCAAAACATAATACATTATATTTTCCCACCAATTTCAGCACCAGCAACATATCAGAAGAAAAAATATAATACTTGTGGATAACTGCAATTAGAAATCAGGGTCCACCCTCCTATCCCATGAAACATCCAAATAGGAAAAAACTGTCGAAAAACCATAGCATACAAAATTAACTTCTTCACCTGAAGAAATGCAGAGAATACAGGACCATGTAATATTTGGTAAAAAGGCAGTAGTCCATAAACACGTAACCTAGCACCATTTTTACAACTATTGATGTTTACCATAGCTAATGCAATATTGAAATCATTAAGTTCTTTAAAAAACTAATCAAAAGGTAACAGTAAAAACTTGCAGACACCAAAAAATGCACATCTATGGGACAGTGAGATACAAAATAAATAATAATAACATTAATCTGCCACGTGTAAAAAAACATTTTAAATCAAAAAGATAAATAAGTGTTAAACTATCACATAAAATATAAGCATGCATACAGAAGAATAGAAAAACATAAAAAAAAAATGAGTGAATGTGCCTGTTAGTTCAAGTGGTGGCCAACATTTTGAAATTAAAACCTGAAAGTTTTTAATGGCTGAGTTTTGCCAAATACAATATCTTAAATCAAGTACTTGCTAAGAGCACCTTTGCTATGAGGCATAATCACCCTTAAATTCAAGTAGCTGAACCTCATAGAAGAAGGTATTGGACCCTTTCCATACAATGCCTTTGCACCTTTTTGTGTCTTTTAACATTTTCACTCTTCAATTCTACCTATCACAATAGTCTAGTGGACTCTAGAACTAATTGGTTCAGAGCCTTGGTCTTAGCTTGCATAGAAACAAATGAGTATCTGATGCAGTACAAAGACAGAGGTAGCCTTTCTTTAAAAAAAGATACCAGTACGACAGTATAAATAATTAAAATGTGTACATTCATAACTAAAATAAAATTTATTCACACCTAATCTGTTTGAACGCACAGTACATGTATCACATATTAAAATGAATTTAATATTCATAGGGAGTCCATTCATTTACTCTTAGCATACTCAAAGAACCATTTCCGTTCTCTAAAACCTCACTGAATTTTTTTCTTCTACATTTAGCAACTTCATTGTATATCTCCTCCTAAATTCAACATGATCATCCGATCCCAACTTATATTAATGCACTTTCCCTCCTCCAAGTTCCTGCGTAATAACTTTTAGGTTGACAAGTACTTTGAGGGCTACATGCATACTAACAATGCAAATTCAAGTTTACTATATTAGTATTAGTATCAGTTATGAATACGATACAAATACCTCACTTCTGAAATATCAATACATCATAAACTAAGAATCTATGAATATAGAATATAACCAGCTTTCACAGCTACATATTATAGACATAACAGCTGTAACCAACTTCTCTTTAATTCATTCCCATATCTGCTACTTTTTAATTGAATACTTATATTAAGAGCAATAACAGAATAATGAGAATTGAAAATCCCTACCTATATACAGACACACACAAATGTATATAGTGCCTTTTATTGCATCACATCCGCAGACACAGAATTCTAAAACCAGGTCACTTGTGGTGAGACTGATTCTAGATATTTATTGTGATCCAGAAATTGGGATAATAAAAGAAATAATTTTTCCAAGAAGATTGGCTAAAAATTTATTGTAAAAACAGTAGCTTTGCTCAGCAGATAATGGAATACTGCAGTCCTTTTTTAGGTTGTGTACTTTTATCATTACACCAAAACGGGGGAGCCGAATGAGATGAAAATCTCAAGTAAGGTTCGGGAAGAGGTTCTTTGAACCAAATGACAGCCATAACAGAGGTCAGCTCAATATGAAGGAAATTATGTGAAAGCTCTGTTAGTCTATTACACTACTTGCAAAGGCTGCTATGGAAGAAACCATCTTACTTAACATCGTCAAAAAATTATGGTCGAAGCAAACTGAGCAAATCCAAAATCTACAAAAAACCCAAGCAGATTCGACAAATTACAGTTTATAGAAGTGACACTTTATGCAACACAGTTCCACTTAGTAGGCATGAAACTAAAAGAACCAAACAAAAAGCTACCATAAAACATTTTCCAAGAGAAGTAGAGAGAATCTAGAAGTAGAAGAAACAGCCTCACAATTTCATACTTCTTAACATGAACAATTCATGACCATAAACGACGAAATGTGAGCATCAGCGAGAGAAAGTACCATTCGTGGTAACATTTCAGGCACATGACATGGTTGCAGTCGGGTAACACAATCTTACTGTTCATCTCCATGCATATTCCACATTCCTCTTCCCTTTCAATGTCTATATCCGAAGGCTGTCTGTGCTCATCTTCGTCTCTTTTCCGATACCTCTCCAAGCATACAGCCTTCTGTTTTTTATCCTCTGTATCAGTTACACCTTTTTGCAGTTGCAACAATGAGGGATATATGACCGCTGATCAATGCAGAAATTCAGTACATAGGCAATTCAAATAGACTAAATGCAGATGAACTTGCTAGTTATTACATAGAAAGGTATAAATATACCATAGAATTCTCTAATACTTGCTTTCCTTTCATGGGTAGACATGGTAGTTGTCCCATCTACATAAACCTGAAGCGAGAGGAAAATTTGTCAGTTGTCACCTTGACCAAATTTCTGAGTTTAATACGAACATCCAAAACCCAAAACGCCTTGGACCATACCTTGTATATTAGGATTCTTAACAATCCTAGGGCCCCGGCAAGATTGCAATCTGTCCATTGTACCAAAAAGAGAAATAGGTGTGCTGCCATACTGTATGACATTCTCATTTGAAGGCATGCACCGTCATATTCCCTTGGAAAATCTGATGCCCTGCACACCCAATTGCGTATAAAGTGATAAATATAAGCAAGAAGAATGGCTGGCGACATGGGAAAAAATGCAACGTTCCATTGGACACCATTCAGAGCTCAAGTATGTTATCTGTAGCCTGTCTAGACAAGTTTCTCTAAAGGCTCATCATAAACACAGCAAACTTCAAAATACTGAATCATAAAAGGAAAAAAAACACACACAAGCAACTAGGCAGCATGGCGCTGTCGCAGAAAAAGATAATGCACTGCATATCAGATGTCAGGAAGAAATAAATCGTGATAAAAAATAATCGTGCATTATTTGATAGTCAACCAAATCACTCGAGAGACCATCCAACCCCTGCCAAAGGGTCAAAATGCCATACATATGACAGGAGAAAAATATTGTCACTATAGACACAAACAAAACAAATAAACGAAACAGTGAAAGCAATAACAAATTCTCTTCTCGTAACCACACAAATCAAGCATAACGAAAGCCCAGATTGTCAAACTTTTGGGCACAATATACAGGACGAAACAGTAAAATACAGTCATTTAGAAAATTAAAAACCAGAAGTTACTCGTAAATATAATGTCACTAACAAGCAAACAAGCCAGATGAAGAACTCCACCAAAGGTTTCCCTGTTTGTTAGGTCCGGGTTCCTGAAGTACTAAAATTTCCACAAGTGCAGATAACGGAAATTGTAAATTACATGAACGATGTATTTGCAGCAAAATTAAATGCTCAATATTTTTATCAACGAAAATTGACGGTTGACTGAGAAGGAAAGCAAAAATCAGAGGATAAACCCCAGAGAATCATTCCCTATACCAAAATAAACTTCACTCGTGATCATGATCCAATTATGAAATAAAATAAAAAAAACACTATTTTTCAGAAAAGATAAATGAAGGGTGTCTGAGTCTACCATATTAAAAAAATGCAAACTTGATCACAACAACGTGTTTTTCTTAAAGGGGTGCGAAAAATTGAAATGAAAGGATGAATGAAAGGAAAAAAGAAAAAAGAAAAACTGACAGGGTATTGGCATGGTGAATATCAGCTTCAAGCAGTTTCAGAGAGTCCTTGAAAGACCTTCCCATGGAAGCTATGTACATAACTCTCTCACAATTCCGAACAAGATTCTAAACCCAACTCCTAAACCAAAACCCACTACAAATTTTCATGCGCTCTCTCTCTCAACTCCACTATAGCCACGTTCACAGTGTCACACACACTCTTCTTCAAAGCCATCACCAAAACCTTTCGGTAGGACACGTGGCACAACTACCTCAAATATTATTCTTAGTTGTGTTATTATTATTGTTAATTTATTATTATATATTTACTAATTAAATAATTCTTATCCACTTTACCTTATTTGTTGGCTTTGATAGCTTTCCCTCTACGCACCACTGATGGCTACGCATCCCATCCCTTCCTCTTTCCCCCATTTATACATATTTATTTACATTTTTGCCACCACTTTTTTTTTAATTTTCTTTCCCTTTTTTTTCTTCTCTTTTCATGTTAATAATTTATACTTTTATGAGTTTCTCATGCATAAATTCCTTTTTAACAAGTAAAAATCCTAAGGTTTGAAGGTGGTCTTTCAAATTTATTATTAAAAATGTATGAATCTGACCTTAAGATAGAATTTTTTTTAATATTTTATCTAAACACGAGCTTACTCTTAAGTCTAAGTTTGTTTATTAATTAAACAGATCAATTTAATTAAATATTTATCAAGTTGAACTCAAATCATTCATAAGCAGTTTGACAGACAAAGTTATCTTTCAATGTGTAGACATATTGATGAATATTTTTTTAGTTTATTCAAACACACATATAGGTTTAAATTTAGTTCTGGAAAACTTTATTTTAAAAGGATTTAATTTTTTTATCATATATGATTATTAATCAAACATAATAATCATGTCATATAAAATAGCAAATAATCTTGACTTGTAAGTTCCAACCATTTAAACTCGTTAATCTTCGTCCGGGGCATTATGTTCATTCTCTCTGTACAAAAAGAAAATCGTAAATAAGTTGTAAAAGAAAATTCTATGTTTGTGGTTAAACAATGCTTGAAAGGTCTATGCTTTTATCTTCAAGAATTTATTTTTTAAAATTTAAAATTCTGTACATTAATTTATTCTTTTATCTTTAAAATTCTTAAAAAATAAAAAATGAAAGTCACATACTTGTACTTTTTTAAGAATCATATTTACTAATATAAAATTACAGAAGCTTCATCACTTGACAAAATTAATTTAGAAGTGTTTTTCTATGGCGCATTAAGTTAAAATTTAAAAGGATTAAATAAGATATTACTATTACTTTCCAATTTTCTTGAGGGCATTTTTGTAAGTCTGCCTGTTTCAAAAGGTCGCAATTGGCGTCTGTCTTTAATAATTTACCTTCTTGTTTTTCATTTTGGAGGATTGGAATGAAACAATTCATTTGTTCCCTTTTTTTAAGCTTTTGGGTTTTTATTTTATTTTTTCTGATTTGTAAATACCTTTTTAAACAATTTATGAACTTATATAAATAATTTTTGAAAGGCCACTTTTATGTTACAGGTTTCTTTATAATAGGTATATTACTTGTACAACTTTTAATTAAAGATTTTTTTAATCACCGTTTAACCCATTGATTATTATATCACATGCCTTTCTCTTTTTTTATTTTCATCTCTCTTTATTGTACAATAATAAATTGCATAAATTCATTTATTGTATATTATTGTGTATTACTTTAATATTTTTGACTAATTTCTATAGTACCATGTAAGTAATTTTATAGCGAGTATTTTTAAGCTATAATATCATGATTAGTCAGCCGGATATAATATTTAATTAAATACACGTAAATCAAGGAATACCAGTAGCAGATAGTTTTAAGGTGACGGTTCACGGTAGGATTATTCTGTAAACCGTTGGATATATTATTTTTGATAAAATGAGTGGTCGATATCAATTACTTGATATTGCTTGAACCCTAAGTTGATACTTTTAATGATGATCAAGCTATTTATCAAATTCTTGTAAATCCAAATACATTTGGTAATTAAAAATCTTTATATGTGATGTTTTTTTCATATGACCATGCTAATTTCATATATCGTGGTCATTTTGTATTCCTCTTCTTCAAAAAGAGGACACAAATATAATGAATTGACAATAATTAATACATAATATAACTACAAACTTTATTAGCTACTCATATCCGTTTATTGACTATCACGTGCTAGTTAATGATGATTTATCTACATTGAAAGGGACCAAAATTAGTATATATGTCTCCCATAGATCACTTTTGGATAATGAGATATTTTATTTTCAATATCCGGAAAACTTTGAAAAATAAAAGTGAGAAATACTATTTAAATTAACCTTTTAAAATCTAAATTAATCATAAATAAGTTTATTAAGTTATATTATAGTTTACAATATTCAATTTATTAAATAGAAAAAACACTTCATAAATGTTTATTACGAAAAATAACTTATATGACTTCATAAACTACATATGCGAAACAAATATAGTTTAATTTAAAAATATAGTCTTTAAAAATAATTACGAATAAAAACATTTAACTTTTGACATTACAGTTGATTATTTTGAGTTCCTAAGGACATCTTAACGGCTGACAATGAAAGTTGTAGAAATGATCTGATCTTTTAAAGTAATCTAAGCGATAAGACATAACGGGTTTTCCACACGGAGAAATAAAAGTAAATGAATCCGTGACCGAACATAGACATATATCATGTCAAAAATCAATAAAGATTTTTATTATTCGAATACAATCAATTAACTTTAAGAAAATATATAAATTTATAAACAGTAATTTTTGGATTTTTGCATGCGACCTCAAAAGAAGTCATTATTGTTTAATTCCCGAATGATTCATGATGATGGATAGAAATATAGAAAGAGAAAAGAAACATGTAGAGATTGATTACTAAATTAAACTATGTATGTATTAAATATGAAAGACTGAATTTGGGGAAAAAAATAAAAAGACGAATAGTAGATAATAATTAAAAAAATTGTCTGAAAAAGAATTAATAGAAAAGAAGACTTAAGATAAAAAGCATTATGAAAGTGTTATATTTTTGAAAGTTATGATTAGAAGCACATAATATCTAAGATTGAGATGAAGTGTTTTTGAAGGTAAGAGGGTGCAATAAGGTAGACATCATATTAAATTATTCGAAGCATAGACTATAGGATTAGAATGCAATCAAATCGTGCAAAAAGTAATTTTTGAGGAATGTCATAAATCTACACATGCTACAAAGATTGGCTCCATTCAATTCAAAAATAGTTGGTGGGATCCAACCCAACGCCATCACCAAATCTTATCGTACTACGACATACCCAAAAGTTTTACTGACTTATTTATTTAAATTTAAAATTTATTAAATTTTAAATATAAGATTAGGTTAATTTGATTATTTATCTTAATGTATCAGCTTATATTATCAAACGTTAAATTAGCATCGTACAAAATAAATTATAATTATAGCATTCAAATCACTTTAAAGGTAAAAGTCTCGTTTTCTATTATTATTTCTTTCAATTCAATATTATACTAATTAAAGAGAATAAAAATTAAGTTTAATATTCGGCTATAGTTTTGCTCTAGTTTAAGAGCATCTTTATCACAGGCTTAACACTCACCCGTACATGTATATACGGTATTTTGACTATATTTTTTCATTTGTTCCGTGGCAGTAACCTTGCTCTAACTAAGATAATATAAGTTTATAAAACCAAAATGTATAAAACCAAAATGTTCATTTGTTCCATTCAAAAAAGTTTATAAAACCAAAATGTTTACAGAAAAAAATTCACAAGAAAAAAATGCTAACAAAGTTACGTCAGTCCATAAACAAATTTTCAAAACAAAAAATCTATTTAAAATGAAAATGAAAAATTACTTAAAAAAATATTTATAAATGCGGAAATTTGATCCAAATACAAATATAATAGATACAAATTCAGATATAGATTATCTTAGATAGATTAACATCATATTAAGTTGATTTATATAAGTTAAGGTTAGATTAAGTTATTTTAAGTTTAAATTAAGTTGAGATGAATTAAATCCAAGTCCAGACGAGTTAGACATGACCTAAATGTGTTGAGTTAGGTTAAGTATAGATTGAAACAAGTAAGATCAAATTGAAATTAAGTGAGGCTAAGTCTAATTTTGGATAGGTAAGATTGAGCAGATTATACCTTAGGTTGAGTTGATTTAGGTACACCATTGACCAAGTTAAGTAAACTCTACATCATGTTGAGTGGGTCCACATTAAACCAAGTCAAGTCAAACCCTCGTTGAACTTAGTGGAGTTGGGTCCATGTTAAGGCAAGTAGATTCTGATTCACGATGAATCAAGTTTAGTCAAGTCTACTTTGAACTAAGTTTATTTGGACTCATGTGAGGTTGAATCAAGTTAAACTCATATCAAATTGAGTTGACGTAAAACCACATATAATTAATTCAATCCATACCACATCAAGTCGAGTTAAGTTAGGCCTAGATTGTACCAAGTTTTGTTTAACCTAAGTTAAGACAAGTTTAATCGCGGCCACATCGAGATATAGTCAAGTCAAATTTATTTCATGTTGAGTTGAGTCAAACTCACATGAAACTTATTTGAGTCACACCCAATAAGGACAATTTATGTTGACCTACAGTAGGTTTAATAAAGTTGGAACAACGTTAAACGTATTGGATTTGGTATCATGTCATATATAATCGAGTCGACTCACACTAGATCAATTTAAGTTGGATCCACCTTCGACTAAGTTGAGTTATCCCATTTTGAACTGTGTCAAGTTGAGTTAATCTCAAATCAAGTTGAGTTAGACACATGTTAGATTAAGTTGTGTCATGTCCACATTAGATCGAGTTAATTGATGTTATATTGAGTCATGTTCAAGTAAAACAATATTAATTTAGATTTACATATGGTTTACCAAGATTGGACTTGTATTAAACAAAATTAAAATGACTTATTCAAATAAGTTGGACTGATTATCCAACTTGCTAGTTAAGTTATAAAAAATAAAAAATAATTAATTATATTTATAGTCAATGATCAATTTATAGTTTAAAATATTCTAAAAAAAGTATAGATTTCAAAAATATCATGGGCTTATCATAATAATTGTGTTGAGACTAATAAAGGAATTCTAAATTAATTTGACCACTCAAAATTATTTTCTTTTGTGATAGTCTTCAACACACTTAATTTTGATGAAAAAAAATATGGCTTGACATCAATATACTTATTCTTAACTTAGTCATCATTAACATACCTTCAACCAAACAAATATTTATTAAATTTTTTTCTTCATATCTTTCTAAATATTTTTTTTTTGAATCTGGTAAAAAATAAAAAATTAAAATCAAATAAATATCATTACCCTAATATAATTTCTTACTCAATCTTAACCGTTTTATAATTGTTTTCCTTTTATACACATTTTCTTACCAATTTCATTCTTATTAATATAAATTATTTTATCATTTATATTTATTAACAAGAAAGATTAGTTTTATAATTACCCTATAACATTTTTCCATATACAAATTTTGTTAGTGGTTTTACTGTTATTAATATAAATTTTTATTATTTCACCTTTTAAATTTAATTAATTACTTATAATAAAATTATTATTTTTAATATAAGATAATTTAAATATACTTTCTTGTGATTTTATGAGACGTCTTTAAAAAATAAAATCATTAAAAAAAGTTTAGATTTTGGTTTTCCTATTGACCAGTAATAATATCTATATCTCCTCCTAATTTTATCAAGTGATCTTAAAGAGAACTTTGGTCATAAAAGAATGACATATTCAATATGTATTTCTACTATTTGTTGTGTTTAAAAGATTTTAAATAATTTAAAAAATTTAATCACAATATCTCGATTTCTAATGATAATTTATCATGAACATTTGTGTATATCTTTTGACATGACCTTAGAGAATATCTTAAATACAGTTATTTAACTTTCATTTATACCTTATATATATATATATATATATATATATATATATATATATATATATATATATATATATATATATATATATATATATATATAAAATACAGGAATTAAGCCTAATATATGACACCTAAAAATAAATATAAGGAAAGACACCAGCAAAAAAGGAATATACGCTTTTATTTAAGAGAAATTGGGCTTAGCCACCAGCCCATATTTAATCCTAGCCTATATATTTTTCTTTTGAAAGACAAAATCCTCAGTGAGAGTTTCTTCTTTCTGCACCCCATACCAAAAAAGACGTTATAAATTACTTCATCATTCAAATAATAATCACAAATTGATAGAAATAACAATTTTGTTATGAATCTTTGTATAGACTGTTGTATAACCTATCAAAAGCGTATAATCTAGAAAGTGCTTGACGTATTTTAAAAGAAATGATTTTTTTTATCCAAATAATGGACAAAAGTGTTTTAATAAATATATTATAATAATGGGATGAGAGAAGAAAAAGTATGAAAATGCCTAAAGGAAGAAGTGAAACTTCATCACCAGTGGAAATCACTTTGATAGGGGTAGACAACAAAACACCGTTTTACTTTTTGAACCAGCTATTTATATTCATTTTGGTATTTTGTTGAAAACTTTGAAACTGAAAAGAATTAAATATTAATTTAGTATATAGTTTGTTGAATTTAGTTTTTATGTTACAATGTTTAATTAAATTTTATTTTTTATTAATTTTGTTTAATTTAATATTTTTCATCAATACTGTCTAAATAATTATATCGTGATCAATTATTATTTCTTAACACTCTACATTTTTCAGTTTCTTCATTACATACTCATCTTTACAAAGGAAGTTGATGACATGTAATAATAATAGATCACGTTTAACTATTTAAACAGTATTAATAAAAATAATAATAATAATTGAAATCTGATTAAATACTAAAAAAATAAAAAATAAATTAAACAAAAATAGAACCAAATTAATATTTAAACTGATTGAAAAATACCCATCTGTATTCTACCACTTCCAATTTAATAGAGGCCCCGCTTAGAGATTTTTTATGAGGCCTATTAATTGTGGGGTGCTTTACCCTGTACCTCCAACCCTTTCACCTCGTAATTTTAAATTCTATAAATACCCTCTAATTAATAGAGGTAGTTGTATATTAAAATTCATTTATTGAAAAATTCTATGTGTGTATTAAATGAAGCATTTTTTAACGTTAAATATATTGTTTGGAAAACTTATATCCCCATTTAGTTTCGTTGAATGTTTGCACCTCATACACATTGATGAAAAAAAAAAAAAAATCAAATATGAAAATTTGAAAAAAGAAATTTCGAATGTTGATATCCTATTCTTCCATTATCGATGCCGATACATATTTTTTTCTAAAATTTATTTATCAAACTTGAAATGCGATGTATACATATTTTAAAATTTTTTGTTTCGCATGTCAATTCCGATGTGCTTATAAATTATGTCTCTTTTTAATGTGTTATATTATTTATAATATAAAAGTTAAATATGTTACTTTAGAATATTTAATTATATTATTTACAAATATTTAATAAGATACCTTTAAAATTTGTTATGTTATTTTGAAGGTTTAATTATATTATTTATAAGGTAAAAGTTTGTTCTTTTTAAATCTTTTATTATATTATTTTAAAATTTAAATTTTTTTTATTTTGAAGGTAAAAGTTTATTAGATTAATTTAAAATGTTTAATTATATTATTTATAAATGTTTAAATAGTTTATAGAATAATTTGTATGAATATTTTAAATTTATTAAAAATATAAATATATTTAAAATTCATAAAAAAAAATTATAAAAGTTGAAGCAGTTAAGATCAAATTCTTTTAGATTTCTAAAAAAATAAAATAGCTTTTAATTAAGAACGAAATATAAATTTTATTAAAGTTTGAAGAAGGAGTGTGAAAGGGTTGGAGGTAAAAGGTCAAACAGTTTGTCTTAGTTTTTGTGATTCCAAATTGGTTTTGCAATTACCAAATTGGAGGTAAAATTGAGTATCTCTTTTTTTCCTGTGCCCCTATAAGTCAAGTGAAAAGACATTTTTGCCCTAACGTAAAAAAACCTTATTTGTGTGTGAGGGTAAATGGACTACGTTTCTAGTTTTAGAATCACTAAAACTATAGCTCCACACTTTTTTCTTATGTGAAAAAAATTACCTTATAATTATATATTTACTTCTATGTGGATATTTTTCTTACTTTTAATTTTTTCCACTCACAGTCAAGTCTTATGAAAGAACAAGATTTTCAGTCGGTGGCATTGAAAATGCCAACTTTTTCTGAAATAACAAGTTTGAAAAAATAAATTATTGGAAGAATTGTGGATCATAAAATGTCTCTTTCTGTAAAAAAATAAATTATCGGAAGAATCGTGGATCATAAAATGTCTCTTTCTATAAAATGGGTAGCTGATCTTAAAGATGTGATCAATGCTTTTGTCCAAACATGCAGCATAAAAATCTATCACGTCACTGTTTTCTTCATGAAATAAAATTATTATAATATAGTATTTTCATGTTTCTGTGGTAACAAGCCTATGTCAGAAAAATCCATTCAACTTTTATGAAACAAATAATACAATAATGCAGCTTTTTTAGAGGGTGCCTTTATTCCTCCTATTTTCTTCTGTTCTTTCAATTCCACATTTTAAATGTCCATTTAAGTAAATAAGGTTTCAATAGGTCTACATAATAAATTCTTCTTTTAAAATATTATTTTGGAAAACAAAAATTAATTTTTTAATGCAAATGTAATATTTTGCACATATATGTTTTCCTTTTCAAAATAAGCAAATTTTGGGTGATTTAATTTTTAATTTTAAAATACGATTTATTAATCAGTTTCATTAAATGCACATGATTGAAAGAAAATATGAATAGATGTACAAGAGTCTTAAATCTTCACACTTTTTCAATGATTTTCCTTCAAATTTAAATTACATGACATGATATTTTTGGAGAGAACATAAATGTTGGAAGAAATTAACAAACTCAATTTTCTTTTGGCGAAATTGATTAACGTAGTAACCATTTTTCATATTTTTAAACAAATTCATAAAATTTATTATTTTCATCATTTTCTTTTATCTATTTTTTATTCTCTTATACAATTCAAACAAAGCTAAAGAGAGCATTATTTAACACTGAGAAAAAAAAATCACATTATCATTCAATTTTAGAACAGGGTTAGTTTTGAAGAAATTTTAAATTTCTTATTTAAATTTATATAAAATTCTTATTTAGGAGCCGTCCTCCTTGAAAAACAGATTTTTTTTTAGATTTTCATTGTAAAACTCATTCCAATGAAAGTACAAACTTCATCTTATAATAATACGCAGTATAGTATTAGTAATAGTTATTGATTATCTTAAATTTAATATTTTAATCAAATAAAATGAAAATTAATTGGTATATATAAGCATTTGCATAATTAAAAAAAACATTTCAATAATTTCGAAACAAAAGTAAAAAGGAAGAGAAGTAGGTAAACAATGAGCAAAATTGATTTAGATGTGATCAGTTAATAGTTTATACAAATTCCATTCTCCCCTCTCTCTCTCTCACGATATAGATTAAATCTCTGATCTCTCTATTTTCTCCCTTTCTCTGGTGGCTATATAAATTGTTGTACAAATATTATATAAGTAACATCTCTTTGTATCAATCTGTCTGTGGATAAACACAGATTCCTGCTACCTAGTTTATGTTTGATTCTTGTTTTTTATTTATAAAAACAAATTAGCTGAAGTAATACAGCAGTGTTATTTGCATCATCACTATGAATGTAGTGAATGTTAGCACATGGATTTAAGGTGCTCTCTGAAAACTTTTAACATTGCTTGGAAAGTAACAATGCCAGTCAAGGTTCCATCTTCTTCCACAACCCACACGTAGCTTACACGATGAGCCAGAGCCTGAATCATCACCGCCACCAGAGAACTCCACCGGTAACACACCATCGCTTCAGACCTTCTCCCCACCCTCCCAGAGTACCCTCCAAGCTTCCAATTCTTCCCGGAGCAAGAATCTTCGTCGGAGGAACTAGAAGAAAAAGAAGACCATGAACAAAGACCTGTTTCGTCAGGGAGCAACTCTGAGAGGTTCTTGTCTTCCACCCTCTCCTTCACCAACTGCACCAAGTCCTCCGGTGGGCCGCCGCAGTCAATGTAGGAAGTGAAGTCGCCGGCAGAGAGCGTTGCCATGGCAGGCACAACGGCCTCATCGCAGGAGTTGAGCACAAATGGCGAGATTTCGCCAAGGAACTTGCCGTTGGGGTCAACAATGGCGACGGAGCTTTGGTATATGAGGGACAGGGACAAGAGGTCCAAAACAGAGGACGCAGGGTCATTGTAGCACACTGCAAAGAGGTTTTGCGTGTCGATGGCGCCTAAGATGTTGATGGGGCTAGCCGCTGTTGGGGAAAACACACCGATTGAGTTGAGGAGGTATCGGAAGATGTCCTCTTGGGTGAGCCAACAGTAGATGGTTTTGTCAGCGTGCCGCAAAGTGTTGGAGTCAAAAACTTCGAACTGATTCTGTATTGGTATCACCAGGTTGTGCACCCCTTCATGCATAGCATCTATAGCCTCGGTCAAACTGCAAACAGACCAAACACATCACACTTTTACAACATTTCATATTTTGCGTATCCATGTCTTAATCAAACTTCACATAACTAAGCCTGCATTCGAAAATTCCAATTTACAACAACCAAATTGTCATGTCACACAAAGAAACCATAACCTTCTGCCACCAAATTTCTCCATGTTAGTATGTAAGTGGAATATCATCCAATCTTGATTTAAACAAGAAGGAGAAGGAAAATTGGAATTAAGTTTCATTCAACAAATATTTTATCCACCTTTCCTTTTTAGTTTGATCATTAAATTTGACATGCTGTGATGCAGATTTTGGTTGGAATTTGAAAGGGTGAATGTTACAGTGTTGTAGGTGATAGGTGTTATCTGAAACTATGAATGAAAAGTGAAAGGTGAAAAGGGGAAAATGACATTAAATATCAGTACAGTAGATAAGAAGAAAAGTGTGGATGGTTAGGTTTTTGTTGAATTATAACAGGTCAAAAAAAAAATAAAAGACAAAGTAATCGGGGCGACGTACACGCATTGGAAAGGAAAAGAGATTGGAGAAGAAGGAAAGAGAGAGGAAGCATACCTGGCAGTGGGTGGAAGGTGGCGGACGAGGAGAGAGGAGGTTTGGTGGAGGATGGCAGAAATGGGGGAATTGAGGGCGGCGGAAGGGGAGGAGAGGTTTTGGGGTTTGGAGAGGAAGCAGATGATGTCGACCATGCAAACCTTACCGATGCAGGTGCAGGTGGTGCATTTGGAAATAGTGGTTTGGTGCTTTGGTTGTGGTTTCCTAATGAAGGAGTGATGGCAGTTCCAGACGGAAACGTAGTTGTCGTCGATCTTTTTTAGGGCGGCGAGGGCGTCGGCTACTGTGTCATCGACGGAGAGAGACCTGAGTGGCGGTTTCCCAAGACAGAGGTCGGATAACTCATGCCTCGACAATCTAGCTGCCATACACAATTAAATCAGCCGAGGAAGAGAAAGGGGAAGTGAGAGAAAGAGGGGGAGAAACTTTCAAGATTCAGAATTCTCGAGAGAGAGACTTGCTTCTGTCTTCTGGCCCAGAACCAGAGGAGCTATCGTATTTATAGGAAGATTGTTACCGGAATAGCCGGTAGAGCATGGATCTAAACTGCGTCTATGTAGGTTGGAGATGTGGTTACTAGACAACCAATTCTCAAGTCACATTAACCATATATATATATATATATATATATATATATATATATATATATATATTTTTTTTTTTTTGCTAATTTGCTTAAAAGATTTTCTGTTATTATCTCTCTTAAAAAGAACAACTTTAAATTTAAGATATTTTAATAATTTTAAAATTTAATTTAAAATAAAAAAATAAAAGAGAGTTATTTATTCAGTTATTATTTTTTATTTTTAAAAACAACTATCTTTTATTTTATTTTATTTTAAAAAACAACTATCTTTTAAAAAAATATATAATAAAAAGTAATAACTTGATGGAATGATAAATAATTATATTTTATTTTTTTATTTTAAATTAAATTTTAAAATTATTAAAAGATTCATTAAAAAAATCAATTTTAAATTTAAAGATATTTTAATAATTTTAAAATTTAATTTAAAAAAAATAAAATATAGTTATTTATCATTATGATGAGTTCATATATATGAGTAGTTATTATTTTTTATTTTAAAAATTAACTACTTTTTATTTTATTTTTTATTTTGAAAAACAATCACCTTTTAGAAAAAATAAAATAAAAAAGGGTTAAATATGTTTTTAGTCCCTCAACTATCAAGCGATTTTGTTTTTCGTCCCTATTTCAAACTTTTAACGATTTGATCCCTCTCCTTAAGGAAATCATAATTTTTGGTCCTCACAAACTAACGCCGTTAAATTTAGTCTCACGTGGCTAACGGTATGCCACATATGATACTAGCTTTCACATTAATATTGTGCCACGTGGTGTGCCACTATTCACCACCCTCTTCTCCTTCTCTCCTCTTCCACCACCACCTTCCCCTTCAACTTCGTCCTCACACAAGCCCGCCACCACCAACCCCTCGCGCTAGCCGCCGTCGCCAACCGTGAATCACGTGCTGCTGCTGGTTGGGGGAAGGCGACACCGGCGATGAATAGTGGAGCGTGCATTGCAATTGTGCTGGTGATTACTCTGTGGTGATTTTGATTTCGGAGATTAGTGTTGTTGGTGTTGCTACTGGCGACGACGAGGGCGTGGATGGAAGTGGGTTTCTTGCTGACAATAGCGTACTTACTGTGTTCCTCCACGGTTTCGAAAGCGAGGTGGCCAACCAGCAAGGTCACCATCTTGTGCTGAGCAAAAAGGTCCTGAGACTTAGGGTAATTCGCAGCGAGCTCCGACACGGCTCGTTCGCGGCTATGGGAGGGAGCCCCCCGAGGTACTCACCGCCGGCGTCGCCAGCCGAGACGCGGAGGAGCCAGGAGACGTCGCCGACGGAGTTTTCAAGGTGGGAGGAGACCTTGCGGAAGGCGGCGCTAGGGTTGAGTGTAAACACGCGATTCATGAGAGCGTTGCCGCGACACTTGAGGACCAGGGCAAGAGCCTTGTCGAGGACCTGTTCGGTCTCTTCGATGATGCGGCGCGTGGGACGCTCGTAGAGTTCGGAACTGGCCTGACGGAGCAGCGAGGGGTTGGTGGTGGCGGGCTTGTGTGAGGACGAAGTTGAAGGGGAAGGTGGTGGTGGAAGAGGAGAGAAGGAGAAGAGGGTGGTGAATAGTGGCACACCACGTGGCACAAGATTAATGTGAAAGCTGGTATCATATGTGGCATATCGTTAGCCACGTGAGACTAAATTTAACGGCGTTAGTTTGTGAGGACCAAAAATTATGATTTCCTTAAGAAGAGGGATCAAATCGTTAAAAGTTTGAAATAGGGACGAAAAACAAAATCGCTTGATAGTTGAGGGACTAAAAACATATTTAACCCAATAAAAAATAATAGCTATTCATACACATAAATTAATCAGAAATATGAACTGATAAGAATTATAAATAATTACTTTTTAATTTTTTATTTTAAATTAAATTTTAAAATTATTAAAATATTCATAAATTTAAAGTTGATTTTTTTTAATAAAAAAAACTCTTTAAATAAATTAGCAAACTATATATATATATTATTTTTATTATTTTTCTCTAAGTCAGGAGACAAAAGTGAAAAAGATCGTCTCATATAAAAGAAAGAAGATAAAAAATGCAATCTAATTTTCTTTACGAAAGGTATTAAGACATATGCAGAAGCTATTTGTAAGATTAAATGATATAAAAAAATTGTGCGAGAAACATTTGGCTTACTGTAAAAATATAAATTGTAATTGGCAAAAGAAAGTAGTATATTTTCCATAACTTTAATATTTAACGAAAATACGAGAATACTTAATTAGAAGAGAATGACGGAACGAAGTGCGTCGCTTTTTGTCATTGTCCTCCCTCTCTGGTTGAGGTAAGCTCTGATACAACTACCATCACCCTCCTATTTATCTTCATTACTTTTTATTTTTTTAGTGGTTTTAATACAGTTTAAATATTTATTTTTTCTTTTCACTTCTTCATACATCTTTTTAAGAACTAAATTATGATGAAGTTTCATTATCCAATTCAGTCAATTGTTATAGTTATGATCAATTATGATACATCAATATTATTTTTAAATTAAAACTAAAATTTTATCACAACTTTATTATTTAAAAACACTTCAAAAGTTTTCAATAAAAATTTAAACACTCCAGTCAAAACTTCATAGTCTCTTTAGACCGTATTTTTTATATTATTCATTTAAACATATGCAATTATTATTATTATTATTAGTGTAAATATATATAGGCATTTTTAAAATATTTATAAATTATTTAGAATTTAAAAATAATAATTAAATATATATATATAATTATAGATATAATTATATAAAAATATAATAATAATAATAATAATACCATCATCACCGTCTATAAACCATCAGAGTGGTCATGCATGGCGTGTCTGCATCAACGTCAAATGTTTGACTTTAAATTTTTTAAAATATAGCGTAAAAAAATATGTTTAAATAATTTTTCCCTCAAACATTTCTAATAGTATTTCGTGTAACTGTTTTTCACAATTTATTTTTTTAAGTTAAAGATAGATTATTTTTTATTTTCTCTGAAAGTACTTTTTGGATAATATTTTTAAAACAAGTTGAGTGCAAAATTTATAACAATAAAACATAAGCTAAAAAAATACATTTTTATTCGATAAATTAGAGCAGTCATTTAAATTATATTTGTTTTGACAGAAGATAAATAGTATTGTTTATAATCGTTATTTAATGAGAATTTTCATTCCATGACAACCCTTTAATTTTTTTCTTCGACAAAAAACATTTTATTCTATTTTTTATTTATAAATTTATTTTTAATGATTTCAAAATAAGTCATCAATATTTAAAGACAATCTTATATTATTATAATATAAGTTATGCATTGCGAATACAAAATATAATTTTTATTTTTAAGAAATTATTTATTATAAATTTTAATTATACTAAAATTGTGTATTTAAATATAAATTTTAATTATATAAAATAAATACTTATATTTTATATTAAGATTTGTCAGATTAATCCTTATTATTAAATTAGAAGTATATTTTCCCGAGGATTAAATTATAAGTTTAATTGAATAATCTTCACCTATATAATTTTAAGTTATAATAAAATTAAAAAAGATCAACATTTAATAATGTTAAATCTGAAAAGCTTTACCTATATAATTAATGTTTCGGTTAAGGATTCACATCCCTTAACCTTAAAACATTTTAAGTTGTTCTGAAAATTGGATAATCTTTTTGGGAGTCATCTATTATTTAAGTTTAGTTGTTTGCTCTCTCTTTATCTTTCTTAGTCAGTGTGAAGAATATCTGTCATAGACATAAGTCATTAACTTTGAGTAATAATGTTTAATAAAAATAAGTACTCAAAAATTAGCAATAAAATGACATCACTCATTACCAATAAATGGTTATTATCAATGACAGTTATTATTATTGATTATAATGTAACTATCTCCATGATTGTCTTTGTAGATCGGTTACCGAGTTTTTAATTATTTGTCCTGCTCAATCCATTAGCCTGACATGTATCCATACAATACAATTACGTCCTAAAAAGTTGAAGAGTCACTTTTTCATTACAAAAAAACATATAAGACTTTAATTAAATTAAAAAAACAAATCAAAAAAGTAATTTTAGTATGAAGGTAAAAATGTTTTCTTCACAATCTAGCTCTTTGAATTTGTTATTGTACATGGAAATTGAAAGTATTTTTCATAATTTAATCTAAACATATGTATGTGTCACTGTTCACGTTTTTCAACTTGTGTTTCTAAAACTCTAATGGAATTTATTTTTCGTGACTAATGTTGTTCCTAAAAAGACGAGTTACTAATGATGCTCCGAAGATGCTTAGATGTAAATCGCCATCCTATGGAAGTTAACGACTTTTGGAGGAAACCTCTGTTGAAAGTTTTACGAAGACAACATCTAAAAAGGAGTTGTTTGAAAACTGCGATTTCCTTAGTAAGTTAAAAAAAACGTATTAAAACTAAGCGAGAACACAACAAAAAATCTCTTTGTATAAACCACACAATGTAAATTTAACCAATGGTAAAAAGTAACAACCACAACCCACACTTGGCACTACAAAATTTTTTTATGACGATCATAAAGTACAACCCCATCACATAGGCCACAACCAATAACATCACTGGTGGTTCATCTAAAATTAAGATAAGAACTCAACCAAAATTCAACACATTAGTTAGTAGTAAAGAGTTTAATGCGTGCAATTTTCAACACATTGCGGCCATCACGTTTGTCTTATATATTATGAAATTATCTTATTTTTAGTTTGTATAAGATTTTTAATACACACTCCTCGTTTTTTAATATAAGATTAAATATTAATAAATAATCTTTGGTAATGAGTGATGTAATAGACCAAACAAAAAAAAATCTAATTAAAATAAGCTTTAACACAAACTTTGACACTATATTAAGAAGTAAATGTTAGCAATTTGAATCACTTATGTATATGTAACAATTATTAAATGTGTTAGAGTGATTATATTTTGTTAGCCAACCTTTTAAAGTGATTTAATTAAATAAATCTCACTAAGGACAAAAGTATATTATCTAGTAATAATTTTAAGGCTTAAATATTTTTGTTTAGTACCCGGTTTTAAAAATGAAAACATTGGGTCTTTATGTTACGAAAAGTGTATGAATAAGGTCCACAAAGAAAGAACAAGTTCAACAAATCATCAAAGAAAAAGCTAAACAAGTGAGAGAAAAAGCTAGACACCAGAAGAGAGAAGAGAAAAAGTACGACCACATCAGCATAGGGACTCAATGTCTTCATTTTTAAAACCGGCTACTAAACAGAAATTCACCTCTTAACATGGAACGAAGTAAGCATTTAAACCTAATTTTAATTTGTTGAAGGAGTCAAATTACAATTATTAAAACTAAAGAGAAGTAATTGTCAAATGGTTACATAAGGAGTCATGGTCCTATATGTGAGAACATCGTTTCATTCTTATTTCTTTCTCTTTATCTCATCAGAAGAGAAAATCTAAAGAGAACTAGATGTACTCTATAAGATCAAAGAGACAAATCCATTCCACTTTAGTATTATAAGGAAATTGGGAACTGGTAAATTATAATGGTTTATTGTTCTTAATTATTGGTACATACATAATAAATTCTAATTATATATTTTAAATCAAACTCAATTTTATAAAACTAATTTATAAAATGAAATTTATATCTACGTATATATTATGAAATTTTCTGTAAGAATTTCAACAAAAGTTCGGACAGTGATTCAGTGTATAGGTTAATGCACATATACACGGTTAAGAAAAAATAATGCCTCATACTCCTGTAAAATTCCTTAAATTATATTTTACATTTCTCCAAATAGTAAGACGCACATTATTGGTATTTTTACAGGAAGATGTGCATGTTCATCTAATTGTTAAGTGGGTCTTAAAATCATACGTTAAACGATGAAACTTAAGAACTAAAATATCTATTATTTAGGGTGGTCTGGTTGGTCTGTGAATGATATCGTGTGGTCTATGATAATTTTGGAGATTGACGAAGAAAGTGACGTCACGTGTTCTTTGAGAGGGCACATAATTTGGGACCGGGAAATCTTGACAACATGACTGCGGACAAACAATTTAGTATTTGTGTGGCTTGGGTATACCCGTGTCTCCTTTTCCGGCCTAATCATTCTCCTAATGTTTATCGGCACCACGCGGATTCAAACTTTCAACCCTTCAAATTCACAAATGAGGGGAAAAGATAATAACCAGAAAGAAAGAATAAACCGTGAATGAAAAGGTTAACTTAATTTGTATCTTCTTTATCATTCCTAACTTTAACTTTTTCAAACCTGAATCGTCTGGGCTACTATAGTATTACCTTTTTGAACGATGATATTTTGTATTGGCAGTAAGTATTTGTGGTCTTGAGCTCCATAGCTTTGAGAGAATTATTTTTAAGTCATTATTGTTTAGAATTCGAGGATACGAGTAATTTCATACTAATAATACTTTCAGATACAGATTATTTTTACAATCCTTTGATATTATTTTTTATTTTATTTTTTTTCTTTTACAAATATAAAAATTAATCTTTTATAATTATTTTATTCTTACAATAAATTCACAAAGTATTTACATTGTTTGTTAGCTACATTTGAGTGGTTTAGAGTTAACGTGCTATGACGATAAGTCAGTCCCATTCAACATTCATAAGTTTTAAAGAGTCTTAAATACAACTTATAATCGAAATTATAGATAAAATGTATTTATTATATATTAGATCATGATTACGAATTATAAAATTCAAATCCAAATCTATAAATATAAATATTATAATATAAATAATTATATTTATTGTGTATTTAAAATTTTATTGTGATCATTGATTGACTATATTAAACATCAAACAAATAATAAGAGAATTTCATAACGAAAATTGAAGACAATGTTAAAAAAACATATGAAAAAAATAAAAAATATTTTAATTATGATCTTCTACCCATACCAAAATTAATATTATTTACTTGTAATTTAAATTCATTTCTTTCATGATTTTTTCATTTTAAGAGGAAAATAATGAAAATATTCTTTTCAACAAATTTAAAACTGAAAGAAAATCAAATTTTAATTATATATATATATATATATATATATATATATATATATATATATGTGTGTGTGTGTGTGTGTGTGTATTTTTTCAAATAAACATAATTAGCAAGCTTATTTTACTTTATTTTAAGATACAAAGTAATTCATACCTTAAAAATATCATCCATTCATTTATATAATAAATTCATTATAATTGAAGAAAATATTAAAGAAAAAAATCATAAAATACTTATAGAAGGTTTAATAACGAGAGTATAAGACTCGTTAGTCTAGATGAAAGATAACAGTGATAACAATCCTAAAAACAACCATACTTACTTATGACCACTTAAAAAAATTGTATTAATGAATAATAGATTTTAATGAAGTTTCTTAATGCCGATACCATAAATTGACGCATTCACCTCATAAAAAAACATGTTGACATGTATTATATTGCATGGATGCTATTTTAATTAATTAGATATTATATTAATATTTTCTATATATATTTTAATTCTTTTAAAAAATTAATTCAATGATTCATATTTTAAAATAAATTTTAAATTGTAGAATCATTATAGATGTTAACTAATGTAACATCCCAAAAAAGAGCATATTATATAGGAGCATATGGTATACTAAGTCCACATTTTTAATAAAAGAGAATAGTTAACATAGACTGTGAATAGAGTTGATAATCTTACAGTCATCCCAAATTGAGTCAGAATTTAAAACTTAAACATACTAGAGTATTTCAAAATACAAGAAATAATAATAGAACCCTAAGGAGACTAAGCAACAACATCGTCTTCCTCCAAAGCCTACTCCAGAGGTACCTCATTCGCCTCTGCTCACATCCAAGTGGATGATCATTAAAAAAAAACATACCCAAACAAACACAACCACACAAGCAAGGATGAGCTAGATATAAAAATCATGTTATAGCAATCACACACAATATACAAATACATACAGATATGCTAGACTATACAAACACGACTTGTTGCACTTAAACTTGACTCGTCCGAACTAGAATGATTGCCGAGCTATGGCGGGTTATGCATTAGTGGTGGCCTCTACTGCTTTGCAAAGCCATTGCCAATGGGTTTCACCCTACCATACTTACAAGGTTAGTCTGTTATCACTCACCTTGGGTCGTACTAGAAGCACCCAAGACTAGGACTTCCTGTTACTCCTCACCACATGGATCAATCCTCTCTACTTGAGAATGAAAGACCATTGGAGCATTAGGAAAATCCCCAAGACTGAGCTACCACGCAAATCATTATAAACATTAAGGGCACCACCATGAATATTCTCCTTGAAGATCATGGAATTACGTCCAACACTATAGGGCACCACCATGTGACCTCCCTTTGAGATCCATGGAATTACGTCCATTAACCATACTTGTTACCTTCAACCACCAAACATGTTTCATATTGTCACGTACAATCAGTTCAATAACATTGCTACCATCATACTATGCATTTCAATCATTTCACACACTTGGTTCACCCAAAGCAAGAGCAAAAGAGAAGACTGGACCCAAAAGGGTTCGCACAACACACCCTATTCGCGAGGCGAAATAGGATGGTCTCGCACAACGCACCCTTACTCGCAAGGCGAATTAACTCGCTGAGGTGTTGTACCTCATGTCCCTCAAAGGCGCACCCACTTAACTCGCTATGCGAATTAACTCACAGCTGGCACCGGTACTCACATAGCGCACCCAGGTCGCCATGCAAGAGCCTAGACAGAGACGACACCCCCAAACCCTCTCGCTTGGCGCCCATCTCGCTCTTCGAATTAAAAGGGCAGTGGTCTCAAACCACCACCAGTCGCATAGCGACAGGATTCGCCAGACGAATCCACAAATAGAGAGCAACACCCTCTGGTAATTCACACAGCGCACCAGCTCGCACAACGAATTACCCAAACAGTGAGCACCCTTTACAGGGTCTCACTGTGCGAGACAACTTGCATAGCGACTCTGCATCATCTACATAACGCGAGCAGAATCATACATTCTCATCTAAAAGATAACCACATATGATTATAGATGAAATGAAATTAAAAAACTTTCAAAATTAATGTACAGTTATCTAAATTTATTAATAAATTTATCTCAACCCTAATTTTTTATTTTTTCAATATTGTATTTTCATATATTAAATTGAATCAAATTAGTTGATTTTGAATTATATATAAATTGAATCATTTCTAAATTTAAAAAAATATAAAACTAAGAGTACGGTCATTTAACATGACGAACTCATACAAATTCAATTTAAGATGGGATCCAAATACATGTCAGACAATGTCACACCCAATCAAATTGGCCACATCAAGCTTTGGTTAAAAAAGATATAGATTAGGTTGAATTGGAGAAAGTCATTAAGTTAATTATATGATCACCAATTAGTTAGAAGTTCATGGTTCATGAGAGTTGAATCAACTCACGCAACTAAAAAAAGTCAAGAAAATAAATAACTTAAGAAATTATATAATAGAAACTTCCTCTATTCACTGTTTCGAACTATGGGTTTTAGTAACTTTTTTTTTGCAATAGTTTCAAAGATAGTTTTTGATAAAAAAAAGTGATGAGATTGGTATGAGATATTACCAAGAAAGACAATGATAAGAAAGGAATTGTTTGGAAAAAAAGAACAATGTTTTGGTTTACTAACACAAACTTTTTTTAAAGAGAGATATTTTACATATATAAAATAGAAAATTATTGTTATAATAAAATTATTACTATTATAATTATAAAATAAATTTAAATAATATTATTACTATTATAATTTTAAAAATAAATTTAAATAATTTTTTACATTTTTATTTTAAATAACTTTTATAGATATTTTTTTTATTATAAATAGTTATTTTAGTTTAAAAATATGGTTAAAATTTATAAAAAAATGATTAAATTAAAAAAGAAGTTATTTAAAGGGTAACATTGATAAAATATTTATTTTGATGTAAAAAATTTAAAAAGTAAAATTAAAAGCAAAATGTGTATACTAGAAAATAAATCCGTTTTATATGATAGTATAGATTTATACACACTATTTTAGTTTTTATATTTCATTTTAATATTATTTTACCTTTAAACCATAAGAATATAAATTACATATATACATATAACCTAAAAATAAAATGAATGATCATGATTCATAACATGTAGTTTTTTTTTCTATATTCAACCTACAACTTTATAAATTATTATTTTGTTAAGAAAAACAAGTGGAAAGTAAATGTTTTTAAAGAATAACAGTGTTCAAATATATCTTTCCTAAGAAAGAATAATTTTACGACACTTATATTATAGTACATAAACTAAATTAAAATAATGGTTGAAAACCCCAAAACAGTATAAGTGTGGCTGTACTACGGACAAGAAAGAATTAGATGTGTGGTATGGTATCCTAGTAATAAATTCACTCTATTGTTTAGATTAGGGTCTGCGTCTTTTTGTGCAATCGGAAAATGGAGGCTGCAACCACTCCAAAACCCGCCTTCACGGCCTTCCCTTCATCACCCTCCCCAAAGCCCTTTCTCCGTTTCGCTCTCCCATTTTCCCCACTCCCAAACGCCCCCTTACACTCCCAACGTCGTTCTCTCAAACTCTCCCGCGCTATCTCCGATGCCGCTGCCGCCAAATCCGCCGCCGCCGAACCCTTCGCATCGCGCTTCGGCCTCGAGGAGCCCCGCAAGGGCGCTGACATCCTCGTGGAGGCGCTTGAGCGCCAGGGCGTCACGGATGTTTTCGCGTACCCGGGTGGTGCGTCCATGGAGATCCACCAGGCTCTCACGCGCTCCGCCACCATCCGCAACGTGCTCCCGCGCCACGAGCAGGGCGGTGTGTTCGCTGCCGAGGGCTACGCGCGCTCCTCCGGCCTCCCCGGCGTCTGCATCGCTACCTCCGGTCCCGGCGCTACCAACCTCGTGAGCGGCCTGGCTGACGCCCTCCTCGACAGCGTCCCCCTCGTTGCCATTACCGGCCAGGTCCCCCGCCGCATGATTGGCACCGACGCCTTCCAAGAAACGCCCATCGTTGAGGTAACACGTTCCATCACAAAGCACAATTACCTCGTTCTCGATGTTGATGACATTCCTAGAATCGTCAACGAAGCGTTTTTCTTGGCCACCTCAGGAAGACCTGGACCTGTGTTGATTGATATACCTAAAGATATTCAGCAACAGCTTGCCATTCCCAATTGGGATCAACCGATTAGGTTATCTGGTTACATGTCTAGGTTGCCTAAATCTCCCAACGAGAAGCATTTGGAGCTTATTGTGAGATTGCTTTTTGAAGCCAAAAAACCGGTTTTGTATGTAGGCGGTGGTTGTTTGAACTCTAGTGAGGAATTGAGGCGTTTTGTTCAGCTCACTGGTGTTCCTGTTGCTAGTACTTTGATGGGCCTTGGTGCTTATCCCCTTGCTGATGAAAATTCTCTTCAGATGCTTGGGATGCATGGGACTGTTTATGCTAATTATGCTGTGGATAGGTGTGATCTTTTGCTTGCCTTTGGGGTTAGGTTTGATGACCGTGTCACTGGAAAGCTTGAGGCTTTTGCGAGCCGGGCTAAGATTGTTCACATTGACATTGATTCGGCTGAGATTGGGAAGAACAAACAGCCTCATGTGTCGGTTTGTGCGGATATGAAGTTGGCACTGAAGGGGATTAATCAAGTGTTGGAGAGCAGAGGGGCTGGGGGGAAGCTTGATTTTAGGGGTTGGAGAGAAGAGCTGAATGAGCAGAAACGGAAGTTTCCTTTGAGTTACAAGACTTTTGAGGAAGAAATTTGTCCTCAGTATGCTATACAGGTGCTTGATGAATTGACTAACGGAGAGGCAATTGTGAGTACTGGAGTTGGGCAGCACCAAATGTGGGCTGCTCAGTTTTACAAGTACAAGAGGCCTAGGCAGTGGTTAACATCTGGTGGTCTTGGTGCCATGGGGTTTGGATTGCCGGCTGCCATCGGTGCTGCGGTGGCTAACCCGGGCGCTATTGTGGTTGACATTGATGGTGATGGAAGTTTTATCATGAATGTTCAGGAGCTGGCCACAATCAAAGTGGAGAAGCTCCCAGTTAAGATATTGTTGTTGAATAATCAGCATTTGGGTATGGTTGTTCAGTGGGAGGATCGGTTCTACAAGTCTAATAGAGCTCATACATATCTGGGAGACCCCTCTAATGACAAGGCCATATTTCCAAATTTCTTGAAGTTTGCGGATGCTTGTGGGATACCATCAGCTCGTGTGGCCAAGAAGGAAGACCTTAGAGCGGCAATTCAGAAAATGTTGGACACCCCTGGCCCCTATCTTCTTGATGTCATTGTGCCCCATCAAGAGCATGTCTTGCCCATGATTCCTAGCAATGGAACTTTCCAGGACGTGATAACTGAGGGTGATGGCAGGAAAAGTTACTGATTTCGTAAGAAAATTTATCTTCATGGTGGTTTTGTAAAATTATAGTAATCTGCTAGCTTTTGAAATTTTATGTTCATGCTGGGCAACTAAGATAAGATAGGTTGCTTGTTTTCCGTACAAGTTTCTTTCCTTTTACTAAATATATTTACTTCCTACTGTTAATCAGTGCTATTAGTATTCTTTTTGTAAATCACATCTACCTTTAGTTAGTTGGTTGATTGTCACTGAACTGTATTGAAAATATCATTCATGAATATGCTACAAATAAATATTTAGAAGCAAATTTCTTCGTACCAATGCAGAACTGGATTCTGAATATGCATAGTTTTTTAAACACTATATGGAAGGTAAGAAAGTGGAATATTGGAAAGGAAAGCAGCCAATCGTTCGTTTGTTTCAACGTTTGACATGACTTGTAAAGTGGAGGAAGAAAAAAAAAATAGTATGGAATTTTGAAGATGGAAAATCCTTTCCAATTTTATTGAAGTTCTGAGAATTTTTAGAGCACCGATAAAAAGTAGCGGACCTTTTTTCAGGTTAAGAGATATCAAAAAGCCAATGTTCAAAGATAATCATTGACATTGAATGGAAAATGTACCTCTAGTTCAGAAAAGTTAAAATAAATAATTAGAATGAAACTTTTTCACTTTAGAATGTAATAACTCAAACATCATAATATACTATGATTTGATATATCTAAGCTGTCATGGAAGAAGAATTACACTTTAATATAATACTAATTTTCATGTAATAATCACTTGTATTTTTTTTTATAGAAATTATAGGTTCTAAGTTTGCGTCGTGCATAGTTTGAAAGTTCACAAGTTTACTATTAAAAATACGTATTTATGTTGAAAAAAAAGAAATAAATATACGGAAAAAAACTTGTAACCTAATTGTTTTAAGGTATGTGATTGATTTATGTCATTATTATTAAATTTTAACCATGGATCTTTTTTGAAAGATTTATTTATTAGAGTTGATAATTTGATTTAGTTAAATAATTCAAATAAGCACAATACGAAATCTTAACAATGATTTTAGGTCATTAATCTATTGTTTTAGTTTTAAGTGTGGGAGATTATATCATTTTCTTATATAGATTTGATTTATATGTTACTATTGTGAAATATCTCTTGAATTGGTTTGATGTTGAAGAAGATGTTTACATTAAAATATGTACATTAATCTTACTTGATTATTTTTAAAGTTGGTTTGTCGAGTGAGTCAAAGTTGTTGGAGAAGCTACATTAGATTCTTTTTCAACAACCTAATCCATGAGAGTCATCAATGTGTGCATTGTTAACTCGGGTGAGGATGAATGTTTTCATAATCTCTTCATGAACACTTTTAAGGATTCAATATTTATTTGGTTAGGACTTTTCATAAGGTTGACTCGATGCAAAGGAAGTTTTTCCTTTGAATCTGTCAATTAGCATTTGAAAGGAGTCAATTGAGTTCACTAAATAGTTATAATGCATTAGAATGTTGGATATTTGAGAAAATTATACAAAAGATGATCATATAATACATAGGTGGATTTAGATTTTATACATCTTAAAATGTTGGTAATGGTCAATTGCATCACTATGTAGGTCTATAGTGTAGAGAGATTGATACAATATTTTCATATGAAAGAACCCTTAATGTTTTTCATTGGAGTATTAGAAATAATATGTAAATTTGATGATTGTTTAAAGAGACTAAAGACAAATTGAGAATGTACTTATGATTCAACAATTATCTCTTAATGTTATGTCTTATTTTTTTATAATGTCTTTCTTGACTATTTTGCACATATGGTTTTTTAATCAAAAACATGAAGTTCATTTAGAAGAGCTTCTAACTTGGTCTAATGTCATTTTTAGATGGATAGTTTTTTTATTATTGTTATCGTTATTTTACTCTAATGTTATATTTTTATCATGTTTTTCATTTTCCGTTGTAGATCTTTTCTATCAAACTTGCAGGATTGTTAGTGGTTAATGAACTAACCATGCTTATGTTTGACAAATTAGAAGTTTTATGATAAATTTTTATTTTTAAAATTTAATATCTTATTTAACATTCATAATCTTTACATTTTATACAACATTGATATAACTAAATGAATCTCTTTTATAAAATTTAAATTTAAATGAATATTAAATATTTAAATCTTTAACTTGATCGTGATGCACCGACATTTTGAAATTTTAATAAATATTTGAACATAAAAAATGTACTAAGTGTTATTATTACTTTGATATACTATTTTAACGACCAATATATTTCACGGAAAAGTAAAATAAAATATTAATATTTTAATATACTAATAATAGTAATAGTTTGCAAACCTTTAAGTTTAAGAAGTTATCAACAAAATTAAGTCAATTGCTTTACTTTAACTATTTAAATCGAAGTTTGATAAAGTTATACCAATCTTGAAATTTAATATTTTGTTAAATATTATTTTTCAATACAGTAGAAAGTGTTAAAATTTAAAATAAGGCACCAATATTTTGACGAATTTAAATACAAATAAAAATAATATTTAAAAATGGGTATTTAAATTTGTAACAGAAAGATAAAGCAGTAAATAGTACTCTGACAAGAATAATGAATTAATAATTGTGGTTGTTGAAGCAATAAAAGAAATATTTGAATATGTGGAGAACAAGAGCTGACGTGGAATCAGCTGAGTCAGATCACTGTCATATCATAGGATTTGGTAAAACAATGTGGATAAGACTTTTGTTTTGTATGCTCTTTTGTTGCAATTGGATTCCCAAAACCATTAACACTCCCAACTATTCCAACTAACAAATTTCTTTTTTCTCATTTCTGGAATATCATGTTTCAATCAAATCCACTTTATAGTTAAATTACTCGTTATACTTTTTCCAAATGTTATTTTTCAATAAAAGTTTATGTCCCTTTCAGATATCAAGACAGAATTTTCAATTAGACCTTTAATTTAACAGTTATGAATAGAGGAAATTAATCATAATTAGAATGAAACTGTAATAATACTTAAATATATATTACAATAAAAACGAAAGAAAGACATATAAGAGATAATTTATTTAAATATATAATTATATGAATTATTATTTTTTATTAGTTTTCACTTAATCTTTATATATATAATTATGTAAAAATTAAAAAAAATGATTATATAAGTATAATGTGATTTTAACTTATTTTATTTCTAAATTTTGTTGTGTCAAATAATTTTTAATATCTTTATACAACTTTTTGTCTCAAAGAAAGAATCTCATAAAACCAACACTCAACCTTATATTTTAAATCCTAAAGTCATAAATTGATAAAAAAAATGTTTATAAAATAAAAATATATCATTGTATTTTTATGATCTAGATTTATATTTAAAATTTAAATCTTAAATTTGATATCATACCAACATGTATTAATGGAAGATGTTACGAAACTGGTTTTAAAGTTATAAACACGACTTACCTTACCTTCATATGTCGTCCTCAAATGTCTTATGAATATTTATTGAAATAAAGGCTTAATATCCTATTTTGTTCCCAGTTTCGTTCGACAATGTCAAATTAGTCCATCTTTTAAGACGTGCGTTAATTACGTCATTACTTAATAAAATTTATATCAATGATCCGTTAAATCCGTACAAACGACGTTAATAGAGGAGAGAGAAAAATAATTAACGCAGTTTATACAGATTTAATAGAAGAGATTTCATTGATATAAATTTTATTAGATAGAGACGTAATTGATACACATTTTAAAGAATGGACTAATTTGACATTATATATATTAAACCTAACATAAATATTATGATTTATCCCTTTGTCAAGATAAACCTTCAACATCGATAAAATAAAAGGAAAAATTGAAGGAATAATGTGGCCCAGATCATCACTGCATCCATAATCTTATTGTAATTAATATAAGTTTCCTTTAAATCACTTTTATGACACTTTCATATTATTATAATATTCTGCACGTTACCTTTTCCTCCGATTCGTCGTTCGGATAGGATTGCCACGTTCATATGACACACCCTTCTTCCTCTCTTCCTATATATATCAAACCATCATCCACTCTTTCTTCCACATCTCATTCTTCATCTCCTTCTATCACCCGTTCATACTTTTTCTTACATTCGGAAAACAAATCAAGAGCTCTGTCATTGGAACTTCATTCACAGAGAAAGGTAAAATGTTGGGAATTTTCAAGGAGAAGTTGGTTAATGCACCGAAGGAGCTGAAGAGTCCAGCTTCTACGAGTGGGTGCAGTAAGCCTAAGCTAAGCAATGAAATCCTGAATGATTTCATGTCCTCCAATTCTTCCAATGCTTTTTCAATGTGCTTTGGAAACGATGCTTTGGTAGCCTATTCCCCTTCGAACAGCAACTCCACTCATCACAGATTCTTCAGTGGTTTGGATGACATATACTGCGTTTTCATGGGTGAGCTGCACAACCTTAGTAGGCTGAACAAGCAATATGGGCTATCGAAGGGAACAAACGAGGCCATGTTCATCATTCAAGCATATCGAACACTTCGAGACAGAGGTCCATACCCTGCTGATCAAGTCCTCAGTCAACTCGAAGGCAGTTTTGGATTTCTCATCTATGACCACAAGAATGGAACTGTTTTTGTTGCATCTGTAAGTCTCTTTCCCTCATCTCTTCATAGCTTTCCAACATCACATCACTTTTTTGGACTTACCCACATCTTCCATGTGTTTGAAATAGGGTTCCGATGGCCAGATTGGGCTCTACTGGGGTGTTGCAGCCGATGGTTCGATAGTGATTTCTGAAAATGTGGACCTTATAAAAGCAGGCTGTGCTAAATCATTCGCACCATTTCCAACTGGTATGTAAATGTGATTTATCTTTATGTAACGAAGGATTCTGTAATGTCAGCAGCATTGATTGATTCTAAGTAATAGAAATTGGGGTTGGAATTGCAGGGTGTATGTTTCACAGTGAACATGGTCTGATGAACTTTGAACATCCGACGAGGAAGATGAAAGCAATGCCAAGAATTGATAGCGAGGGGGTTATGTGTGGGGCAAACTTCAATGTTGACTCTCAATCAAAGATCCAAACGATGCCGCGTGTTGGAAGTGAAGCTAACTGGGCTACTTGGGGATAATAAGGAACCAGGCAGCAGTGTTGAAGATGACTAAGGTTGTTTGTAATATGAATAACAGGAGATTTTAGTTTTTCAGTTTGAAATTATTAGGCGTGTATTTGCTTTCGTTGTATTCAGAAAATGAAGTGGAGCTTTAGAAACATAGTTTGAGTACAGGTGCACATATTTGCTCCCATGAATGTTCACAGTATGATTTTGTTGTCCGTCAACATAAATTGCGGCAAATAGATTCTGAACTATAATCCTTTGCTTAGAATATTTTGCATACAAATAGCACATATATGTGTGTAAATAAATTTACCGCTGGTTGCTTTTGTCCGACTTGGAAACGAGTGGTATAAAACGCAAAGAAAACCTCTGCTTTTAATGTTTTGGAAAATGTTTTATCTGTTTTTCGACACAAACACGAACTGAAAGTGCTATATTATGTGTGGTGAAATTCTGATATATATTTTTACTATTCATCGGCATCGTGGGGTGGAATAAGTTTTATTTTAACAGCAATATATAACAATATCGATTATAAGAAGCACCAGCTTCATCAAATCCTGCCAACGTTTTGTTTGTTCCTTAGTAATAGAAGTGATATATTTCCAAGACGGCAAAAAATAGCGTGAAGAATGAGTTTAAAATCCATTCACATGTACATGTTGGCCACACTTATTTTTCTTGTGACACAAAGGGACAAAGAACAAAAGAAACACAACTAAAATCATCTAAAAAAGGAAATGCATGTTACATCATAAAGGAAGCAATCTGTATAAAAATCGTTCTGACATTGACAACTTGATATGCTGATGTCCTTCGATTTTGAGAGGATAATCTTAAGAAAGTAATATAGTAGCTTCTTCCATTTTCGCCATGGGATATATTTGTGTGCTCTTTGTTAGAGTTATTCTTATTGTTAAGATCTTTCCATGTGGCTTGATAACTTCTTTCCTTCTTGGATTTTCTGGGATTTCATGTTCTTTGTAGATATTCTACTCTCTTGTAGTGGGGTTTTATTTACTTTGTTTTTAATTAACTTTATCAAACTTTGTGTATTCGTTATTCTTGTTTTAGTGGGGTATTTTCTTTCATTTTTAGCATCCTCTAGAACATATTATATGATCGTTATCATAATTTTTTGTAGGGGTTTTTAAACTCGGATGCAAAAGGCTTACTTTATTCAAATTGATTTGTTTGTAGGGTTAAGGAGTTTGAATTTTTTGTCTAGTGTCTTGAGCATGTAATACTCGAAGAAGTTTCCCTAGTATAATTGTCCTTATGTTTCTTTCCACTATTGCTCTTACCTTTGGTTACCCACCCTTTGGTAGACTATCTAAAATCTTCATGTTGTGTTTGGCTTTGGAGTATTCTATTTCAAAGTTTTGAAGTATTTTGTTAACGGTCTGGAATCTACTAAACCTCTTATTTAGGGTCCCATTAACCTCTCAAGATACCTTGAAACCTGTTTATTTATTTGTAATTTACCAAAATTAGGTTTTTAACCATTACATTTTGTAGGTTGGACCGAGTAAGTATATTAAACTGAGCATTGTTTTATAGGTCTAGTTAGAATTGGGTTGAATATGTTTATAAGTTTCATACTTGAAGTTAAGCACATTTACAATAACAAAACTATTGAATGTTTAACTATTTAACTATATCTTTTTTTAATGCTCACCATATAAATATTATTGTGAGTATTGTAATTAAGTATTTCTTCCTCCATGCTATTAATTATATACTACTTTAATTCATGTTTTCAAAGTTGAACAAATAATTCAAAAGCATAGAAAGATAATTTAAGGCTCAATAGTCTAATCGTTTGGATAACTGTGACCAAACTAATGAAATTAAATTTACATTTTTAATATTATAGAATATTTTGAATAACAAGCTAAAATGAAGAGAAACAGAATCTCAAAACTTATAAATATAAATGATTAAATTATTTTTTCTGAGATGAAAATTAATAGTAATTAGAAAATAATATATATTTGTGGGAAATCTTTAAGACCTTCATCTTAAAAATGTTTCGGATTAAATAAAAAGGATTAGAAAAAAATACCAGGTCAGACCAATTTTCAAACAGCTTTGATCTCTCTATCAATTTTCACATATTCCCAAAGTTAACAGACCAATTGTTAGACCGGTTCCAGATTAAAGTGTAGATTTGGTCCAAATTTTAATACGTATGTAATGCAAGCGTGTCTAAAACCAAATACAGAAGTCAACATAATCGTTCTGCTTTTGAAAGTTATTAATTTGTAAAATATATATGGTGGATACCATTATCAACTAAGACAGTGAATGACCCCAAATACAAACCATAAAACAGTACATAAAATTGATCTATAACTGCCATAAATATAACCCTATATGACGTTGCCCCCACCCGCCCAAATTAAATAAATTATTTCATCAATTTACATATATAGTTGATTATTTAATGCTGTACAGTACCCACTCCACTTACCACCTCCTGCTCCCCTTATGCACATATAAATACGAGCAGTCAATAATACTGATGTGGAAAGTCATGCAGAAGTTTCTCTGGGATTAGTCAGGGACATTCCTAATTACTTGTCCACCATCACCAACCTCTTATCTGAAAAGACTAGCATCTGCATGCAAGAAATTTATTCCCCAGGGTTACGAGAAAGATCACATTCTGCATTGTCAGCTGAATAATTAAAAAAAAAAAAACAGAATATTTATGCAAGTTTGATAACAGTATTTTGGAGAAATATTCTTAAAAACTCACTCAAGAAACTATCTAAAATAATTCAATAACCTGGAAAAAAGTTAAATCCAAATATGGACGAAAGGAAAACGAGTACAGTGAAAGGAAAAAAATTATGACCAGATGACTATCCAACTGACTGTAATGAGTAAATGGAATATCAATATGCATTGCATGATATTACTATATGCCGTGCACGACATGAGCACTCAAGTCAATTTTAAGAGTTAATCCTGAAACATTATCTCTGGAAGGAGCAACAACAACTACGGGCATTACGAGGATAATACCTAATTTTGAAGGTGTGGCAAATCACATGACCATAATTCCAAAACAAATTGAGGTATAGGTGAATTACTTGATAATTCATGGAACTTTACAAAGTGATTAGTAGAATATTTACCCGAATCCAAGTTTGTTCGGTCACCTACCTGTAATGATAATAAAATGATAAAGAACCTGTCAGGTAATCTACATGTCTCCTCTCCTGTACAATTTCTTCCAGTGTTTCATCTACCTCCAGTTTCTGCAGTTAGCAACAAATACGAGCAATTCTTCCCTGACCTAGAGAAACTCACGTAACAATTTTGTCTTGAAACCAGCTATACAACACGAACCCATGTTCCACCACACATTGGACAGCCATGAGCCCAGCGGCTGATCCACCAAATATCCTTGTCATTTTGACTAGGAAGATTGGTGGAGGCTGGTGAGGAAAAAGCACAAGTCTGCCGCAGACATCTTATACACTGTACCAAACAGAAGTAAAAAAGAGATGAGAAAATTAAATAGTACCTGCATGCAAGCGGATAATGAAATTAGTTCGGAGACGGCAAGATAAATAAAGTGTCTTTTACTAATTTATATGCAGCATTGGAAGAATGGCTCTGTTTGCAAATTTGGTCCATGTTATCCAAATAACAAATCTAAGATCTCCAAAATTTTCAATCACTTGACATTTACATGATTGACGATTAGCAATTTTTCTTACATCCATCAAGAGAAAACCGGGCATTGACACCATTAAATATTAAAAAGAAAAACGCTTGAACTGTACTCAATACGAGCATTTAATTGTTTATAAAACTTTATGTGCACACATGGACAGAAAACAACACAAAATGCCTAACGAAAGTTTGTTTTCATACCTTATACCAGATTCCTTCAAGGCCAGTTTTCCACAATGCAGTAACAACATCTCTTCGAGATCCCATTATACCCAGGTATGCTCCCAGGCCAACGGAAGTGTTCAACCCAAAAGCTGCATCTCGTTCAGACATCCTGCGTTTCCTTGGCAATAAGCCATCGGCTCCATCGTAGACATCACAAGTTTCCAATGAGCTGAAATCAAGATTAACAAGCTTTGGTGCTTCATTTGTAGAATCCAAATCATCTGAATCAGACCAAGGTCCACCAAACATATTCCGCCTATGCCACTCTTCGGCTGGAGGATGGAGTTCTAGCTCACGTAGTAGAAGACCGGCAGCATCAGCACCTCTAGGACGGGGCATGTTCTGCAAAGACACATTTTCTTTAGTTTTTGAGGGTAGGTGTCATTCACAGGAAAGTCAGTCATCAAATCCAAGTAAAGAAACTCATTTTAAGGCATCCAAAAAGAACAAAAATATGTATTTCTATCAAAAGGACATCATTTAATCAGTAGATTTTCCTATGTATTCTCACAGGGTGCTCCATCACGAAATCATAAACAATATCTTCTATAAAAAGCATTACTACTAAAGAAAACCAACAGAGCCCTTTGTTGTTCTACTTTACTAATGTCTATCACTATTACATCACTATTAAATGGCATCATAAACTTGAGGTAATTAATGTATCATCTTGAAAATGCTAATTATAAATCCCAAAAATACTGACTTTGAACTGGGAAAATAGAAAGTAACCTGCATATGGGGGCCAAGGGATGCTTCCACTACCTCGGGCAGTACAGTGTAGTTTCCATCAATATAATGCAGCCGAACCTGAATGTTATTACTCCCCACTTGAGAAACTGGAAGTGGGTGTTGCAAGCCAGCAGTTCGGCGACAGAGATCCATAAGTACTAGAAAAAGAACCTTGACCTGAATTACCAGTGTATTAAGCCATAAGTTAAATGAAATAGTTAGTCTCTGTAAGTTCAAGAGAGAATTATGATGACTTTTGAAACGCATTTATCTCAGATTCAGTCATAAATCACTGAAACGAGAGCTTTCAGACATCACATAAATGAAGTTATACCTCTTCAAATGTATATCCCTGGCCAGCATTTCCAGTACCAATTCTTGAACGCCCTGGAGACGGTTCTTCACCTCCTTTTGGTGCAGTCACAAGCTGATTAACTCGACCAGCCTGACCATCATCTGGCCTAACCAACGTTGACCCTGGTTTTACAGGTTCCTCTACCTTTGCAGGAGCAGAACCATTGGGTTGAGGCTTTTGTGTATTTGTGTCTGTAGTTCTCTGTACATACCGTGATAGTTGTGTCCGTCGAAAGAAAAAACAGAAGAGCAACAGTTGGCATAATCTATGGAGGAAATGACAGTCCCCAATGAGTCGAACCGCAGGTGTTCCCGGAAAAGTTCCTGTATTAATGCTAATGGGCATAAAGGAAGAAGAACCACTGATAGGGGGATTAGGAGCTGGGTTGGATACTCCTTCAGTTGTGCTACTAATCTTGGCAATGGCCCCTTGTACCCAAGCTTGCATCTGTGTGCTTCCACTAGAACTGGTTGTCCCATTTTGACCCCCTGGACATCGATGTTTTTGCTTTAGTTGGTACTTAATATTGAAATGTAGTTTAGAGGAGAATGCTTTTCTTATTCATTGATTTAGAGAGAAAATCAAAGCTCAATCAAATCTGATTTTAATCTTCTCAAAGTTCTAGAAAACTATTAAAAACTGAAAGGAAAAAAATGTAACTATCAACGTGTAATATAAAGAATAAAGGTATTGATGATTAAAGACAAACAAAGGTATTCAAGGAAGGACCAACTCAGTTTTTGAGACAACAAAAAACAAAGACCACCAAATCTATGCTTCAGTATTAGCTCCCGAAAGACAAGACTTTAGAAATGGTCTATATGAAATAAAATTTAATATAAAAGAAACTACTCAAACAATGAATACAATTTCATATCATTGCACACTTACCCTGACTCGTTGCAGGAGTTGCAGAACTTTGAGTAGGACTAGCGACCACATTTCTGTTGTTTCCAGTCCCTGCAGTCACAGCATGGCTTGCCAGTGTACGACAGAAACTAGCATAACGCCGCAACCGTGTGATAAAGTGTGAAGCTAGATCAAGAACTGAATCAACATAAGCCTGCGTAATATTGAAACAATCATGAGATGTATATGCAATGTTAAGCAAATTAAAGAAATGTCACCTATGGGAAAAAGAGAGAGAAACAAAGGGTTTAATACTATTACATGTTTGATAGGTTGGTAGGAACAGTTAATTACGTGAAAAAATTTCAGTTCTTTTACACTAGTGAATATAAATAAAATGTATGCTAAGTCCTAAAAGAACAGAGTATGCAGACTGAACCATGCAGCAGTATATCATTGCTACAACAGAAAGTTGTGACTTAATTTTCTCATTAAACAAAATATGAAGAACATGATTTACAACAGTTAACCAAACAAACCTGAACACATGGAACTAGTGCAGGTTCAACGGCCACTGCTTCTGGGTCAATGCTAGATAATGTCTCACTTGATAATTGCCATGGATCGGGCACTAAAGCTGATGGATTTATCAAAGCAGACTCAATTCCCTTCCCAAGCATATCCAATAACAACCTAGCTTGCATATCCAGAACCATTGCCCTGACCTCTTGAGCATTTGCCCCTTCAAGCAGCCTACACTTTATTCTGTCTAGATTCTGCAATAATAGAAATCCACATTATTTTTAGCCCAAAAGTAGCAACAATGTCATTTCCACATGCCAAAACACTACAAAAACAGGAGAAACTGTAGGTTAAATTATAATAACACATGTCCCATCTGAAAGACACAGAACGGGGATAGAGAAAGTTTAGTTCAAGTGGATCTCAGAAGGAACTCAAACGTTTTAAAAATCAAATTCAGACTACACTAGAATAAATTGAAGCAATCCAATCGCTAAAAGTAATTAAAAAGGAACAATTTTATATCATTAAGAACCCCCAGGGGAGAGACATCTATATGCCAGTTGGAAACACAGTAAAACAAGGATGGTAAACCAATATGGATGACAGTATCTCATCAGGTGAAAATGAACCTGACGTTGAGTTAGCAGAAAGTCCCATAAGGAAGCCAATCTTTAAAGTATTATAAGATAAAAATAGCCTCAAATGAACTGTGTTATGAGCAATGCAACATAATTAACAACTTTATTATCTACAAGTTCTTCAATTAGAACAAATACTATAAGTTGTGCCTATGTCTTGTAAGATAGGGATAAACTTGCTACTAACAAATATCTACTGCAAGGTCCATTATCCAGGTAATATTATATCCCTAAAACACTATGGAATAACAGAAAATTAATAACACAACCTAGATATAACAATAAAGAAGATTTCCATCCCCAAAACAAAAAAACAAATGAAGAGAACTAAGAAAGTTAATGGTGATAGTTCACAGAAATATACAGGACAATACTGTTGTCTATGCTGAGCAGAAGGAAGAGAATGGAAATCTGCATCCAAGACTGCGATAACACTGTTAAGTGAAACTGAAACAGAAAAAGAAAAAACACAAAAACTCATTAGTATAGCATATCAATGGTACATTGTGAAGATGCTTCATAATAGACTGCTAATATGAAATAAAGCAAATTGTATTATTCCTATTGTAAGATATGGGCCAATGCCCTAATACAGAATAGACTAAGCCCAAATAACAAAACACACATCTTAACATCTAACACTCCCCCTCAAGCTGGAGCATATAAATCATATGTTCCAAGCTTGTTACAAAGATAATCAATTCTAGGTCCTCGTAAGGACTTAGTGAATATGTCTGCCAACTGGTTGCTTGAGTTAACAAACTCAGTCTTGATATCTCCGGATATGATTTTTTCTCGAATGAAATGACAATCAACTTCAATGTGTTTGGTTCTCTCATGGAAGACAGGGTTAGAGCTAATATGGAGAGCAGCTTGATTATCACATATAAGTATCATGTGAGTGACATCTCCAAATTTCAATTCACTAAGCAATTGTTTAAGCCACACAAGCTCGCAAGTAGCTGATGCCATAGCTCTATATTCTGCTTCTGCACTGGACCTTGCCACAACACTTTGCTTCTTACTTTTCCAAGATATCAGGTTGCCACCAATAGAGACACAATATCCAGAAGTAGACCTCCTATCAGAAGGGGAACCAGCCCAATCAGCATCTGAATAACAAACGATTTTTGTATCGTTGTTAGGGCCATATAGCAAACCTTTCCCAGGTGATCTTTTAATATACTTCAGTATGCGAACAACTGCATCCCAATGGTCTTCACATGGGGAGTTTAGAAATTGACTCACCACACTAACTGCGAAGGAAATGTCAGGACGCGTAACAGTAAGATAGTTTAATTTACCAACTAGTCTTCTGTACCGTTCAGGATCTGAGAAAGGCTCCCCCTGATTTGGTAGGAGTTTGATGTTAGGGTCCATAGGTGTCTCAACAGATTTACAGTTCATTAACCCTGTTTCCTCCAAGATGTCTAACGCATACTTCCTCTGAGATATGACAATACCATCACTGGATTGTGCTACTTCAATACCCAAAAAAATACCGAAGTTTGCCAAGATCTTTGGTTTGAAAATGATGACAAAGGTGTTGTTTCATCTGAGAGATGCCAAGATAGTCGCTTCCTGTGAGAACAATATCATCGACATACACTATTAAGTAGATACATCCAGCACTCGAGTGGCGATAGAACACTGAATGATCCGCTTCACTGCGAGACATACCAAATTGTTGAACAACACAACTGAATTTACCAAACCAGGCCCGAGGAGACTGTTTTAGGCCATATAAGGATTTGCGAAGACGACATACCAATCCAGATGACTCCCCCTGAGCAACAAAGCCAGGCGGTTGCTCCATATAAATTTCTTCATGCAAATCACCATTGAGAAAAGCATTTTTGACATCAAGTTGGTAAAGAGGCCATTGTCGAAGAGCGGCCATGGCAATGAATAGGCGAACAGAGGTCATCTTTGCCACTGGAGAAAAAGTATCACCATAATCCAAACCAAAAATCTGTGTGTAGCCTTTGGCAACCAGTCGAGCTTTCAGACGATCAATTGTACCATCAGGACCAACCTTGATAGCATACACCCACCTGCAACCAACAACAGACTTTCCAGATGGTAATTGGACAAGCTCCCAAGTTCCACTTTCCTGTAAGGCACTTAATTCATCCATCATAGCTTGACGCCAACCAGGATGAGTTAAGGCATCACCCACAGATTTGGGAATTGACACAGAAGAAATGGATGAGAGACAAGTATAAAATGATGGAGATAATCTGTGGTAATTAAGAACAGTATAATGGGGGGAAGGGTTACGGGTAGAGCGTATACCTTTACGGAGGGCAATAGGCAAGTCAGACTCAGTTGCTGGAGCCGGAGGAGACACATGAGGCGGCACCGGAAGTGAGTCATGAGGTAGGCAATTACGGCGACTATAAACCTGAAGTGGTGGAGGTGAAGGATGAGCCTGTGGTGAATGAGAGTCTAAAGAAGGAGAAGACAAAAGGGGTGGAGTATCACCAGGAGGATCACAGACAAGAGGAATATCAACAGTAACAGGGAGAGGTACAGAACTAGAAGATAGATGTGAAAAGTAAAAAGAAGACTCATCAAAAGTGACATCAGCAGAGATAAAATGACGATTGAGAGATGGGGAAAAACACTTATAGCCCTTTTGTGACCGGGGAAATCCTAAGAAGACACATTTGTGAGATCTAGGAGACAACTTATCAAGACCAGGACTAAAATCATGAACAAAACATGTAGACCCAAAAACTCGAAGAGGTAATGGATGCAGAGGGTCTTGAGGAAATAAGATAGAATGAGGGATTTTGTTATCTAGGACGGAAGATGGCATGCGGTTGATAAGATAACATGCTGTGAGAACTGCATCACCCCAAAAGCGTGAGGGTACTTGACCGTGTATCAGAAGTGTACGAGTTGTTTCAATAAGGTGTCTATTCTTGCGCTCAGCCACCCCATTTTGTTGAGGGGTATAAGCACATGAGGTTTGGTGAAGAATGCCATGAGAAGCCATAAACTGTTTAAACTGTTGAGAAAGGTATTCACGGCCATTATCACTACGTAAATGTCGAATAGAAACCCCAAACTGTGTTTTTATTTCATTGAAAAAAGATTGGAAAATAGAAAACAACTCAGAACGATTCTTCATTAAAAACAACCAAGTACATCTGGAATAGTCATCAATAAAAGTAACAAAATACTGAAAACCTAAAATGGACTTAACACGACTAGGTCCCCAAATGTCAGAATGAACCAATGAAAAGGGAGACGACGCCCGTTGTGAGACACTACGAGGAAAGGAACTACGAGTATGCTTCCCTAACTGACAAGACTCACACGACAAACTTGATAATGTGGACAACCTCGGGACAAGTTGTTGTAGTTTGGCAAGACTAGGATGACCGAACTGAGCATGAAGAAGGGATGGTGACTCCATGACTACGCCAACATGTGGAGAAGGACGAAGATGATAAAGGCCATGAGACTCACATCCTGTGCCAATCATGTGTTTCGAACTCCGGTCCTGCAACCAAACAGAATCTTTAGTAAATGAAATAACACAATTAAGAGTGCGAGTTAAACGACTAATGGACAGTAAGTTGAAGGGAGACCCAGGGACATAAAGTACATGATCAATGGATATGGATGGAAAAATATTAACAGTACCAATACCATGAGATGAGACTCTAGACCCATCAGCCATTGTTACCAAGGGTAAATTATCAGGACATGACAAGGAAGAAAACAAAGACTTGTTACCGGTGATGTGATCAGTGGCGCCTGAGTCAAGGACCCAAGGTCCGAGAGAGTGAGTTAGACCAACAAAAGGTGTACCTGTACGTGCAACAGATGCAGATGTAGTGGAACCAGAGTGCTGATGATCCTCATACCATCTGAGAAATTCGTTGAAGAGTGCAGGTTTGTCTATGGTATTAGATGAAGTAGGATGGTCTGCAGACGGTGATCGGGGAGGTGGATCAGAATTTGCCATTGCTACAGATCGAGGAGGACGTCCATGGAGAGCATAACATTTATCAATCTTGTGGCCTAACTTGCCACAATGGTCACATTTTGGACGTCCTTTACTTGGCTTGCGAGACCGACTTCGATCATCACGTTGAGCAGCCATAACAGAGGAATCATCAGTATGGGAGGATGTCTCAGTGACGGGTTTGCTCGGTATACGCAAAAGAGCAGAACAAGTAGAAGTAAAGTTGGGTATGACAGGAGAACCCAAAATCTGATCACGGACATGAGAAACATCATCAGAGAGTCCGTATAATGCCAACAACATGAAGAACTTTGATCGTTGTTCCAATTCTTCAGCAGGAGTGGAAGCAGGAGGTAATATATCATTAAAGTCATGAAGAAGGGCATGAATTTTACCCAAATAATCTGCCATGGGACCAGGATTGCGCGGACCAATAACAGTTAATAGGTCCTGACAAACACCATAAAGACGCTGAGTGTCATTGGTGTATAACAACTTCGCTTGTGCCCATACTTCTGAACATGTTTCATAGGATCGAAAACATTTGTTTCAGTGAGGAGTGAATGGTGGACTTTATAACAATACATAACTGAGCATCAATTTTCATCCAGCGGGAAGTGTCATCTATGGGAGCAATAGTCACATTTTGAGTAAGATGATCTAAGTACCCCTGACTCTTCAACCAAAGTTTGATGTCGGACGCCCATGTTGCATAATTTGTGCCATCTAACTTGTCAATGGACAAGTGTACATTCACATAATTGGTATATATTGAGGGATCAGAAGATGAGCCACCAACAGAGGTGTTTGTAGACGAGGAAGACGCCATAGAGAGGGAGAAACCCTAAAAATTCAAAGTGCTCCGATTGACGCAACGACCACAGATCCGGAAAGAGGGCGAGGAGGCGATCACGGCGGTGCTGATCGGCGGCGGAAAGCTCCGGCGACGCGCCGGCACGCGCGGCGGCAGCGGCGGCAGCGGCGAATCTTGCGGCGGCGCGTGGCGGCGCGTGGGTTCTCCGATCGCCGCGATCTTTGTGCGACGGTGGTCGCTCGGCCGAGACGATTCCGATGGTGTGGTCGCCGGTCGATTCTGGAACTCCGGCGGCGGCGACGGCGGCGGCGGCGGCGGCGACGGCGGCGCGGCGGCTGCGACGGCGGCGGCGGTGACGACGGCGACAGTGATAGGTGCCGGAGACCGTGGAGTTGACTGGAACTATTCCTGTGCTCTAGATACCATATGAGAAATAGAGAAGATTGGGAGAAAATATCCCTTGTGTGTTTAGCATACACATAGGGTAGTTTATTTATATTGTAAGATATGGGCCAATGCCCTAATACAGAATAGACTAAGCCCAAATAACAAAAACAACATCTTAATATCTAACATATAGCATATCAATGGTACATTGTGAAGATGCTTCATAATAGACTGCTAATATGAAATAAAGCAAATTGTATTATTCCTTCTCTAGGATTTTCCTGCCACTAGCTTCAACAGGACTAAATAATTTGCTCCTCCTTACCAATACCATCCTCAGCAGCACTCTGTGTACAGCCCACAGCATCCCACCAATCAACTCCAACCAAAAGGCTCCACCAAAACCTGCTTTTCCCAACAGATTCCAGTTAGCAACAAAATAAACCATTGAAAAGGGATATCAATCACAACCTCCACTATGTTTATGTAAAAATTGAGAAAGCCTTACACTTAGAAGGGCTTTAAGAAATCACCTTTCAGCAATTGCACGCTCCCAGTATGACGAGTTGGTCTTTACTTGACTAATTGGAATAGCAGGAGGGAGAACCCGGATTATTTTCAAAATCGTCTGATCCTTGCTTGTGTCATGCCAAACAGAAGCAGAACAACAGCTTGTTGAAGAAAAAGCAGGAGCTGCAATTGCAGATCCGACACCAATCTGATAGTTGTCTATTGGAGTAAAATTTGGACCAGAAAAGATGTGGACTCCACCCCGAAGAAAAGCAATGCCAATTTCACCACCGTGAGCAGAGTATACAATTCGTGCAAGTGTCCTAACATCACTTGGAAGATCAAAAGGATCGAAATAGACTCTTTTTGATTTATCAAAACCAAACTCTGCTACCTTTTGTGCATCTGTGTTCATTCCACCTGCAGAAGCTTGATGATTCTTGAAATCATTTGTCGGTGGAATGCTCAGGTCCACTTTGGTCTGCCAAACAGTTTGCATAGGAGGCTGTCCACCCATACTGGAAGTGGGATTCCCAAATATAGGATGGAGTACAACATGCTGTAAAGATGATTCCCAGCGTTGAACTCTCCACCCTGTGATTGATGGACCTTCATCTGGATCATAAGGGGACATGTACTGTCCTATAAATGTAAAATATTACACTGATAAATAAAAGATCAATTTCCAAGCTCAATGGTCAATGCACAAGACACTATGGCATAAATTCTGCCAAATGAAAAATCACATGTAGCATTGTCACAAACTCTAGAGATGTAAAGATAGATAAAATATACAGGTCCTTCCAGTATTTTACTGTGGGTGCGAAAGCTGATGGTATCTCATAGTGCATAACAAATATGAAGTGCGAAAGAAAGATCAAGAATCAGTTCCGTACCCTCAGCTATCACAACAGCTATCACAGAACCACCACAAGTTGGATCAAAGGCTACTGCTGTTACACCAGAGCCCCATGTAGTGGTTGCTGCAGATTGAGCTGCAGCTTCAGGACTCACATATGCCGAAAAATTTGAAACTGGTGAACAGTGAAGTTGTATAGAACCACCATGGTTTTGGTTTGTCTGGATTTTCCCTTGTTTTTCTTCAGATAATAGATAATCTTGCCAACTAAATAAATATGCCGCTAAAGGTGCAAAACCAATCCAATTGGGCGAGCTAATTGGAGGTGGGACTCCGTTATTGGTACTTGTTCTTGGAATTACTTGGAAACCACTACCAGGCCCAGGCATAACCTCCCAAACAACAATGGTGGATGGATTAACAATTGGCACACCTGCCACATGCATGGCACCACTCTCTGTAATGATAGCATCACCAGCCATAATGCCACTGGGGCCACAACCCAATGGTCCTTTACTAGTGCAAAACCATTTGGGTGGTGTTGCATTCGAAGAAGGCCACTGGGACCAATGAAGTTGAACAGTGCCTGATGAGAACACAGAACATACACAAAGAAAATTGGGCCATCTAGCTGAAAAGACAACTCCATGTGTCAGACAGAATAGAAAACAGTAATTTTAATATCCATATTGCACTGTAATTAGAAAAAAAATTAACATGTAAAATGAATTATTAAAAATCTAAAATACGCATCAAATAAAGAGAGAATAAACAGTTTTAATTTCAGGTATTGCCATGGTTGTCAACACTACCTCTGTCAACACACAAATTATGTCGGTGTAATTGTGTTAGTATAACACAAACATGCACAGATACAGGACATGGTACACATATGGACTCAAATCTGGCAAGTGTCTCCCTGTTCTTACAAATATCATCATGACATAGTATCTAAAACAGCATAGTTCTGTTGAGGAATGAGGGCTTCATATGCATCAGCCAGTTACTATTATATACATATTGGACTGTAATTAGAAAAAACAAATGAACATGTAAAACAAATTATTAAAAAACTGAAAGAAGCAACCAACTAAAGAGAGATACAGTTCTAATTTCAGGCATTGCCATGACTGTCACCATTACCACTGTCAACATACAAATTAGGTTGATATAATTTTGTTAGTGTAAGACTAACATGCACAGATACAGGACATTACACATGCATGGACTCAAATCTGGCCAGTTTCTCCCTGTTATTACAAATGTCATCTTGACATGGTGTCTGATAAGCATAGTTCTCTTGAGGAATCTGAGCTTGAAAAGCATCAGGCAGTCACTAAGATGATTAAGTATTATAACTAAAAGAGAGACTGAATCATTAGTGGAATGAAGATGATGTACGGTACTTCACTTCAAATCACTTGTCTTTATGAAGATACTTTATATTGACTAAATCAGAACACAAAACGGAAAATTGTTACAACCAATTGGAAATTAATTAGAAGAGAAATTAATAGGCCTGTGACCTCCAGTGAAATAGAATCATTCGCTATGATCAACTAAGTGACAGAGTATCCATATGACACTCAGACCCTAATCCCGACATACAACACACAAGTTCCCCCTCTTCCACAATCTAATCGGCAAGAAAAGTATCTTGCAAAATTGCATCATGGAAGATACAATTTTAGCTTGTGCCTTTCTAGATACATCAGTGAAAAAAACAAAAGAATAAACAAATATTACAACAACTGAAACAAAACAATGCCAACAGTAGTATTTCTTTTTATCTTACTGCGAACAATTTTACTGGAAAAAACAAATCATAATAGCAAATTCAAATAAAACTGACCTGACGTTTGACATTGTTGTGAAAGAAACTTTTCTTCAAATGTTGACCTTGAATTGGCAGGAGCACTTTGTTTAGATGAAAACCACCTATACTGATTTTTTAAAACAAACAATTAATTTGGATTAAAAAGAAACAGACTTACTAGATTGAATTACACAAGGTCCATGTGAGTGCACGCAAGCATGCTACAATATAAGTTGTAACTCAGAAAATGCAAAGACATTGTGATTAAAGGAGAATTATGATTTTTCACTAACCTTAGAAAACCTTTCTTTTGTTCATATTTTGGTAACTATTAAAAGTTCCTGCTTATTGTGGGATTTTTGAGGCAGAAAATGAATTACTCATTTAGCTTAAAAATTGTCCCTCTAAACTAAGTTTTTTCTCTAGAAAAAAATCACCTTCTCTACAAATTTTTTAGAGACAAATGTTAAAAAATAGAGTATGTTTTTAAAGGGGTTTCTAGAGAAGATTATTTAAGGGCAAAATTGGACAAATAAAACTATTATAACAATTCCTCAAAAATGATGTGCTAAAATTTTAAACATCACACGGAAGAGAAATTATCTGGCATACCAGGGACACTCCCGAGAGCCACTTTGTAACAACTGCAATGTCTTGTCGCCATTCATGCTCTCGCAGCCAGCAGCCAGTATCGAGTACATGATTAGCTGGCCCCTGAATGGACATGAAATCCGTAACAGATAAATAAGAAAACCATATATGAATAGCGGAGAAGCCAGAGATGGTTAAAGTTTGGACAAAAGATCAATCCACAGGAATACACAAGGGCCACGTACATAACCTCCCTGTGGAACTAGGGTATAGAATATAGCCATACTTCCCATTCTGTGATCTAGAAAAACCATCTCAGTTATACAAAAAGCTATAGAGTTTTGGGTAAGTTTATTAACATGTTTTCTTAGACAAACAACAATGTTCATATATAAATTTATGGCAACGTAAAAATCTATGGCAGAGCACTTCCAATTATACTGCACAACTATGATATGCTATAACTCTCACTTACTTGTGATGGTTGAGTCCAAATAGTTACCCTTCCATGGAAATTTGCGATCAATAATGCACGGGGACAACAGGTGGGGGACCATTCAATGAACTGGACAGAATCACGAGGAGAATCTGCAAAGGCATACAGTTCAACTGGTCAAATTTTGAAACTTATGAATACACACACACTCCTACATATATAGTAAACCAACTCAGTTCAGGAACAAAAAGCCAGAAAAATAAAACAAAGACGAGAAAAAACATCAAAATGTTATTTCCCGTGTTACAAACATGCCTTCCAGAAATTTACAAATGATCTGTCTACTGTTACAGAGGACTTCAATTTCCTACATTTTCTAAATTTTATTATTTAGATTCAATTTGACTACTTTTTCGTTACAAATGAAATGCAACTTACAAAACAATATTCTGTGTAAAGTGATTACAATAATAATGATGTAAAATGATTACAATAATAATAATAATGATAGTGATGACAATTTTTAAAATATTGCCATCATGAAAATCCTTCAGACTTTTCTGTTGAAATTGATATTGCCCCACTGATTGCAAAACACCACCATATAGAGAGGACAGATATTTCAATAACATCATAAATCTGAGGGTTAAAGGCCACCCAGATAAATCTTTTAATTTTCAAAACCAAAAGTTCCGAAAATTAAAAGATTGTCTTTTCTTTCACCTTCCTGCATTATACCTGAATTTTATATTACCAAATTCGTAATTAGCTTATACTGGATTACATGGTTGAACAGCCTCATGGATTTAGTAGAAACATTATACTGGAAATGTGATAGGAAACCACCAATCACGGAGGGTTACATTAGCAAGGGGCACTGAAGATATGGGCCTTTGAATATATCAGATTTAAAAAAGACAATCAAGCGATATTGAAATCTCAGGCAGGAAAATTTGATGTGACAGAATGCCAATAATGCAAACAAGGGGATTGGGATATCAGTAAACAGAAGGCTAGGAAGAAATCAAAGGAGAGGGCAGGGTTTCTCACATAACCTGCTTCATCTGTTTCTGTTTTTTTTTTTCAGTATTTACCTTTCATTATCCACCCACTGGTGTTGATAGTATACTAATATCAGTATCCGCAAAATCAAGAATACTGAAGGTTTTTTAAATCCATTTTACTGCAATAATATCACAATGAAATTGAAAAGAACAACACCTAATTTTACTGAAGTTAGTCAATTTTGAAATTCTTGCCCATAAAATCTAACAACACAAATAGAACAGTAAACTGTACATCCATGAATCTATAAGGTTGATTAACATTAACATACCTGCAATGACATTGAATACTGCACATTCAGTCGGCCTCTCTGGGATCACAATGTGTATAGGAATCCAAAATGGTGAATTTCCAGTTGAGCTTTGGAGAAAAGAAACACTCATAATAACCATTACACAATTGCCAGCAAAAGCAAACATACAAGGGTGCTAGCAAGCCAAACTAACTACTGAATACTAGTAAATAAGCAGTATTAGACATAATGTGACTGTTCAGGTATTTAAATTTAATACTCGAACAAATATTAGAAGCATAATAATTAAAAGATATAAACATTAGACATCATTATTCAAAGCTTATTTAGTATGTGAATAAGTTTATTTGCCAAGAGCACTATCCATTCAAATTTGCTTGTGGGTCTGCTTAACAAATGAATGTGTATAGAATGCACATAATATACATGCTGATATTTGTCAGAAGGGCTGGTTGCAGCCGTTCTCTTAACACTTTTTTTAGCAAGAGCACTATCCATTCAAATTTGCTTGTGAGTCTGCTTAACAAATGAATATGTGTATAAAATGCACATGATATATATGCTGATATTTATCAGAAGGTCTGGTTGCAGCGGTTCTCTAAACACTTTATTTTGCCAAGAGCACTATCCATTCAAATTTGCTTGTGGGTCTTCTTAACAAATGAATATGTGGATAAAATGCACATAATATATACTCATATTTAGAAGAAGGTCTGGTTGCAGCCGTTCTCTTAACACTTTTTTTTATGAACCCTCTAAATGTTTCTAAAATGTAGAAACAAAAGCAAGACAAAACTTAAAGTTGATTTACAAAGTCGTTTGCCAATAAATGAGTAAAGTGTGTAAGAGCAAGAAAAGTATTATGTAAATCCATCAAAAACATAAGTTCTAAGAGACAGGCACATAGGTAAATATACAAAAAAAAAATATTGTCAATAATATCTTTTCCTAGTGCTTCTTCTGGCCCAAGTACAACAATAGAATAAAAGCAATGGTGGAAGTTTGAATTTCAAAACATTAATCAAATTGTCTTGAATTTATCTGTAAATTCTAAAATGCAAAGGATCCAAAATGTTTATTTAGCACATAATGAAATATTTTCAGCCTGGAAATATGATCAATGGATAAAACTAACCTTGGAATTCTTGCACATGTTTCTGAAGCACAAGCTATAGCATTCAGTTTTCCACACCAGGAAACAGCACTAGAAAGAAAATCAAGAAGTTCTTTTAAAAAGGGACAGCACCAGAATTAGAATAGCACAAGCCAAAACAATAGCAAAACAAATTGACTTTATTAAAATGCTCAGAAAATCAAATACATGATCTCGATTTAATTACAACAGATTCGTAAGCTACTGACCATGAAAGGTCAGCCCGTATTAACTTAGAAATTGTTGTGACTTGTGAGGTAATTAGCGCGTACCCAGTCATAATTATTACTACTGAGCACTGGTAAACCAGCATCCCCATTATGAAGGAAGTTGGCCATCTACATATTTTCAAGTTCCCAAAGAGGCTCATATAATTATATTATTAAGGGAGAGATGAAGATTTTCAAGCTTATATTGATATGGAGATAAATGAAACAGCTTATTTCAGACAATAAAAAAATACTAAAATAAAACTCCGACATAAAATGATAGCAAAAGTATAAGCATGGACTGATGCAGTGCCCTCATGTACTACTATTGAAATGAAAACATTGTAGGTATCAAAGACAAGATGTTTACTATGTTGATTTCCAAGCAACATAGAAAGGTTATGACTTGACCGATACTACAATCTCCATAAATATCTTCCTATGATAATTTGGAGCAATCAAACAAATATGAAAGAATAATATTTCTTTAAAAAATTCTAGCCCAAGATAAAATCCGAAATTTTCTCAATCCACATTTTCAAGAAAAGCTATACTTTAAATTTTATATTGTTTCGTGATTATCTGCCCCAGACATTAAAATTATGATTTCCTTAAAAGGAAAATAATTAACTGAGCCAGTATTATCCAAATAAGTATCCCAGACTAGAAAGGTATCCATGAGATGAACAAAATCCCAAAGACATAGAAGGACATTTTCACTAAAGTGGTCAAACGAAATGGGAGTCCTTCAGACATGACTTATTTATAACCCCTTTCAGACTTACATGATTCCGTTTGCCTGCCATCCTATCAAAATACAATATTTTGGACTTCTAACACTCATGGTATGCACTGTTATAATTCCTGTACCGTCAAGATATGGATGAGCTTCTATAATTGCCTAAGCATTTGCGCCTAAATCGGCTCAAGCCTCAGGGGTGTGTACTATCATAATAGGACAATGCTCATATACCGAGTTCGGAGATTTAGGGATCAAATGGGAAATTATCCAATCACAATCAAGTAATAGAGAATGAAACGGAGTTCCAACTTTATGGTAACAAATAACTGAAGAACATATTCCCTATAATCTCGAAAGTTTTATGTTTCCTGTAATACTGTAGGTGTTAAATCGACAAATCTGTTGTTAATTAAACCAAACATTTATGGATAAAAATCGATCAAGTAAATTTTTCAGTACTTTTTAACAGAATTAGTTGTTGTAATCTACAATCAATTTTGCTATAAATAGGAGAACAGTCCAAAACCAAAGACACTTGAACTCTCTGACTTAAAGTCATCCTAACTTTGAACCAGAACAAATCCTATTCACAGTTTTACTATTTCTAAGAAGGAGGCCTCCTTCTTGACAAGCCTATTTGGTAGCCAACAAAATTTTCTGGTCCAATTCTCTGTTTGGTGACCACGCATCAATGTGTGTATATCACTGTAAATGAGTTCTGCAGTGTCTCTCTATGGTTGGTTTGACAATGGGTACATATTTCTGGACTATTGTGTGCCAATTTGAAGAAGTTTCAAATGATACTTATCCATGGATTCAGCAAGAATAAGGAAGATAGAACTTTGTGGCTGTTTGTCTTTTATGCTATTCTCTGGTGTATTTGGTTGTGGTGAAATGTCTGTACTTCTATGACATTGCTTTCCTGTACATATGTTATGGGACAAAACTATTTATGCAGCTTTATAGAAGTAAATGATCTTTTGAGACATTCTTTTCAACAAATATCTTTCATTGACATGCAGAGAGATAAAAGCACTATTATGTATTAATGCTTCCTGTTTATGCTAAGAGCTTTAATAAATTTTCTTATTTGAATAAATAAATGAACTTTGAAGTTTCCAAAGCTTATAGTCAAGGAAAGCCCCCAAACACCACTCGAAAGAAGGGTACTTTATGAAATATACCAGAACAATAACAAATTAGAACTCTAATTTAAATCAAGCACAATTTCACTGACTATTGAAACTCACTAATTAACTTTCTTCTTTCCTATACTATTAGAACACCCGTGGTGTACTCTCATTGGATCCTACTCTTCACCAGCCGCTTCTTACTATTAAGTAGCTTGCCAACAACAACGAAATTTAATTCCGGTTCCTATCCTCCCACAATACCATATGTTCTAGCCCCATTCCAGAAACTAGTCATGACTAGACGAATTGGTCAATCCCACTGTCGGTACACAACTATTGTACAGCTGGGGCACAGGAATCTTTGGCATAAATACCCCTTGATACTGGATACCTCGAGGTAGGATCTGGTATCCAAATGCCGTACAGATTATCTACATGGCATAAATCAGAAAACAGAGTAGTCTAATCTCCTACTCTTAGCTAGTTTTAGAATTTGGACTTACGGTTTAACTCAACCCCTCAATTACCATATTATACAAAGGGGACCCTCCATTATCAATTACACTGTAGGTTTTAAAATGTAATAACAATCAGGATTATGGTTCCATTGCATCATTGTCATCATATATATCGTAGAAAAATGTAGACAAATGAGGTTGATGCAATCACAATACCCCAAAAAAACCCTGACTCTGCATCTACGAATGAGGTTACTAACAGTTATTTAAAGACCTTGGCTGCGCATAGTTCACCCCCAATACTTTACATCTTATCGTGCCTTGACAGACATGACGGCACAAATACCTTTGCTGGTAGATCACCCCTCTGCTCCATCATCATCATCACGGTACACCATCTGAGCAAGACCCAGGTGTAATCTCAAACACCATTTAAGAGTTTTAAGCAGCACATCATCAATTCCTTTGACACCACTGCACTAATTTTCTTGATATTCTCCCCTCATATAAGCACCGAATCCAGAACTTTTCAGAAGAAAAATACTAAATATTATGAAACTTATTCAACGGAAACTGCAGATCAACTGTTTGGCATGACTTCCATCAAGCATTTATTTTTCTTAATTCTTCAAGCTATTATGTTTCCAATTACACGCAGGCACTTTTTTCTCCTTCGTAATTGTTTTCCAAATTATACAGAGCAATATTTTATTCTTCCGTTTCCCTTTCATTTAAACAACACTATGCAATTATTTAATAAACACGAAAGCATGCCCCCCGGAGACTCCTAAAATCAATACAAGAATCAAGAATTTCCGTCGACAACATCCTCACACCATCATCTTCAGTTTAATCTACTTCCCACTTCTTTAGTCCACAGAGCCAATTCTTGAAGCCAACACATGTACCAAATAAGACAAACTTTAAAACACAGCAACATCTTACTCCTATAGATTCGATTATCCAAGTTCAATGACATAAAACACTAAAGCTAGCTATATCCGATATAAAGAAAGTCAGTTTGCTAATTACTATTCAAACCCAACACCGACAGTAAAATTCAATCCATGAAACGAATCTTGAAGCACTGCAGTGCAGAGATACCTGAAATTGCGACAAATTTCAGGCACACTCATTTTGTAGAGCAAATTGGACTTAGGTTGGCGGAGCCTAATGCAGAAGACAGTAGCAGGGATGACCGATTCCTGCTCCATTGGGTCCTCTTCTTCGTAACTCACTGCTTCATTCGTCTTCTCGGAAGCCTCCTCTGGCTCCTTGGTAGCAGCAATTTGATTCATAACCGAAAAGAAAAGGCTCTGATATATATATTTATATATAATATTTATGCAAGAACGAAGAGAAAAAGAGGCGCAAGTGACCGAAAGTCGCAGTTGATGGCGACGGATGAAGAGAGAAAAAAGACGTGATTATGAGTGGGGATACTGTACATTTACATTTGAGAAGTGATAGCACTCTTGCACACTTTTTGCTGTATTCTGTGTGTGCTCCTTCAATTTTATTTAAAAAATCATAAAATTACAATCACATTATATATCATAATAAAAGAATTTCACAAATACTAACAAGAAAGTTGTTAAAAAGTTTAACCCTTTATAAATTAATTTGAATTTTAAGTAACAAATTTGATCGTTGGTGGTTGGATTTTATTTTTGGGGATTTGGTTTGCATTATTGGTTTGAGCAATTTGGTGGAATGAGAGATTGTGATGAAGAAAGGAAAAAGGTTTTTGCATGTGTGGCACTTATTTATTGCAAGCAAAAGAGGGCACAGGAGTCGTCGGCAGAGGCATGTGTCTGCTTCTTTTCTCTCTATCACCCAAAATATCATATTCATGCAAAATCACATAAATTTTTAATCCATTTCATGCCGGTTAATATTATTTAAATTTATTAATTTCACAGAAATTATTTATGTGTTATTAAATATTCATTTGAGAAACGTAAAATACTGGGAAAGCTGTTTGGTGAATATTGTTGGGTAGATGTTATGTCAAAGTAATCGGCCCCAAGAATAAGAAACATCGTATTAAAAAATACGCTGTGAAAGACCCTTGTTTGGTCAACCCATTCAACCTTTCCCATTTCAATGGTTTGATGTATATGCACACCTATAATAAAATAATGATACTTTAACAACATATTTTTACAATATTTTAACATCATTTACGTGTCATTCTGTTATTGGTCTTTGTTAATGTTTATGATTATTATTATTGATTGTAAAGTAATTTTGGAATAATCACATAATAGCATGTAGATGATATTAAAATGTTATCAAAAAATATTGTAAAAATATATTATCCATTGTAATATTGTTCACATTTAAAGTCTCATCAATAATATATCTCATTATATATTCAATAGGCTTATATTATTTCGATCTAAGATAAAATTTTAAACTTTAAAACTTACCTTAGATTTATATCATTTATATGATATTATTACTATTATGGTTGGAAGTTTCGCATCTATTAGAATAATATATAAGTAGATATAGATATCATTTTATAAGTCAGTTTTTAAGATTGAGTTAGGTTTAAAATTTACCTCTTAACATAGTAATAGAACCAACTTAAAACTTATATAAATTTGAATATTAATATTTTATGTGAAAAAATTTAAAGATTTACCATCGTTTCCTTATTTTATATTACAACAACACATGATAATATTCGAACAATATTGAGATATAGGCTAATTTCAAAGAACCTGCTGACAAAACACTAAAAAAAATATGAATTAGGAATAATTGAGTGATGCAAAAAGGATCTGATACTAATATCCTTGAAAGAACAAGAAAAGTAAGATGAAGGAATGGAGGTCCTTGAATATGAAACGTGGTGGCACCTGAAAGGATGTGCACCTTTGATTATGAAATTTGGTGGCACCTTATAGGATGCTATAAAGTATTTTAACTTACAGAATAATTTTACCAATAATGCATATGCTTATATAAATGTGGTGTAATAATGTAATATTTTTTTCTCATCTGGGCATTTTAACAAATATACTATAATAATGAAGAGTATACAATCCCAAAAATTATGAAAAATAAAAAAAAAAGCTTAAATTATTTCATTGAAATTAAAAAAGCAAATGTCCAATTCACACAGGGAAAATATTCAAACAAAAAGAAAATTAAACTGACTATTTTTTTAATAATAAGGTGTTGTGGGGTCTCTAATAAAACTCTATTTTTTCATTATTTTCAATTTCTTTTAAGTTAAAGGAGAATTATTTTGATCGGAATATCATTTTTTCATCACGGTTGGAGCTTTCTTTCTGCACTTTCAAGTTTTCTTCATGTAACTCTAAATTTAATTGTGATTCCGATTTTGTCTTTTGAAATATATATGTATAATATAAAATAAATTAGGTAAACAATAATTACTATTTTCCTAACACTCCTAATTTCAAGTTTTCTACACTTATATTTTTTACCACCTTACACTCCTAATTCATTTTTGAATCAAAGCGTTTTTTTCTCTTTTTCAGCTTTTTTTTTTTTTTGTTTTTAAGAGCATTAAATTTATTTTCCTTCGTTTTATTTCATTTTTCTTCATCTCATCTCCTTCATCTTCTTATATGTATTGTATTTGTATCTACTAGTTATAAGTTTTATATATAAACTCCAACTTTTAAATTCTAAATCATAAATCTTAACCTTTAAACTTTAAATCCTAAATTTTAATACAAACACATAAAATAAATAAAATTGAAAAAAAATAACAAAATCCCAAACTATTAAAATAAATTTTATATATATATATATATATATATATTGGATAATATCATATTTGAAAATAATATCGTATTTTGAAATATAATGAATTTCTTAACCAAATTTCGAAATCATGATAAAGTGTTTATGAGATTTTAAAATTTGATAGCAACCCAAATTTTAGATTTCAAAATTCCATATACTCATAGTCCTAAATTCTTAAATACATAACTCTAAATCTTCAATTCCTTTATTACTTACGTTGAACTAGGAATTTTGACTAAATATTTAAAAATTTAGAAATGTAATAAATGAATATGTATTTTATTCGATTTTCTTGACACAAATTGTTTGAAGGTTGAAAGTGGACTGTGGGGGGTGTGGAAAGGATGTGTGTTATGCAGTTCTAGGTGTAGGGAGAATTGATCAAAGGAGAGAGATTTTTTTTTTTACTATAATCAGAAGATCAATTCAAGAATTTACAAGAAAATTTAAAATTGTAGGAAGAAAATTGGAGATGCAATAAAGAAAGCTCCTTCACGGTTTCAAACACGAAAGCATATTTTAAAATAAAATGACGTGTTGTTTAGCTAACTCTTTCTATTCTTTGACAAAAGAAAAAAAGTGCGTTGACTGTGAGCATGTTATTTTCATTAGTCAAAGATATAAGTTAATTAGACTATAATTGAAAATTTTACGTTGTTATATATGTTATTTTATAGGTGCACAAAAAAGTTGAAATTTGAATGAAAATGATGTAATTAAGTATGTAGCAGCCACAAGTCATGACTAAGCAATCCATGCTTTTTAGTTGTTTTTTAACCAATACCGAAGAACATAAGAAATCAAATAAATTAGATTAGTTGAATTAATTTGGTTTACTTTGTATACAGTTTTTAAATTAAATCATCACAACAAAAAGTAAATTATATGCATTTTTTTAGTTAAATATAGGTTAAGTTTTGTTAATACTTTCTTTATTTTTATGCAGTGGCGGAGTTTAAAAGATTTATAGAAAGGTATTGATTACCCTAATTTTTTTTTTCTGTATACGTAAATTAGCATCATTTTTTTTAATTTTAGTAGTATATTTTATGTAATTGACACTTGTAAAACTTTTAGATATTTATTTTGATATTTCTAAAGTATTTTGGGAAGATTTTTTTATGTAACTTTTATGGATTAAATAGAATAATACTATTATTTACTATAGTTTTAAAGACATTTAACCTCCCTTATATTTTGAATAAAATTATATTCTAAAATAGTTGCAGTAGGTATTCTGTTTTCACCTTCAACTCTGTAACATCTTTTGCACCTTCCTCCATTACAATTTTCCTCACTAGTTTGTTTATTATATTATCTACACATTTCAGATTCTAGGTGCAACGACGAAGAGAACGAAGCCCACAAGCCCAATAAGATAATTGCCCTTTTCCAACCCTGGGTGTTGCTCCCTTCAGCACCATACCTTTCTTCCTTCACCTTCCATTTACTATTTTGCCCCTAAGTAAAATTTTATTTTTATGATTATTATCTTTTAATTTTACCCATTTACAACATATTCCACTAATAACCTATTCTAGTCCCCCATACATGAGTAAAATACTTTTCTTTCATTTTAACATTATATTTCTTCCTCTCTTTCTTTCGTCGCTGTGAGATACTATAAGTTGCAAAGGTTGCTGGTGGTGGAAAGAATTATCAAGCAGTCTCCCTTTCATGGTGCAGTGTCGCTCTCGTGGTGCAGTGCGCGTGTTGCTTCCTCCAGGTGCGTATTCGAATAAACCTTCAAATAAAACCCTAAAATAAAAAACGTAATTTAAACGGAGGTGACATTCCTTCAACGGATGTCAACATCCGTTTAAGGTAAAACTGATGTCGACATCCGTTTTTCCTTAAACGGATGTTGACATAAGGATGTCAAAGGTTACATTTTTTATTTTAGGATTTGTTTTATTAGTTTATTCTTTATTTTGGAAATATTTTAATAATTTAATTTAAATGTTTTGATTTATTATTTTTGAATATATTTTTAATGTATTTTAATAATGTAAGGAAAATGAAGAAGAAAGAAACGGAGGAGGAGAAGTGAAAGGGAAAAGACAAATGGGGTTGCAGAGTAAAACGGAAGACAAATTGTTAAACAGAAATGAGAGATGGAAAAATTGAGTGCAAGAAGTAAAGTAGGAGAACTAGGTTTGAAATAAATTAAAATAATAAAAGTAAAAAATTTTAATCTGAAAATATAATTAGAATTAAAATAAATTGGGGAGATGGAGAAAGAAAAGTGCGATGGTGGAGGGAGCAACACCCTCCGACCCTTTGCATTTTATGAAATTTTCGGAAAATAAAATATGGATATATGGCCATTTTACGTCCACCAATAGTTACCAACAAAAAATTCGTAAAAAACATAACAAAATAACGCTACACAAACATTTTTATTTTCTTTTAATACTATGTAACAAATCAATATAACAATTACATTATTATGTTAAAAATAAATTAGTTAAAGCTCAATTCGAAAAAGTAAATTTTAAGTATTCAAAATTCTGAAAGAATTTAATAGAAACTTAATAAAAAAAGTTAAATTTTAAAAAAATTATAACTGATTTAATTTATAAAAATAGGATTTTTCCACAAAACAAGAGTATACCCATTGACCCGAGAAGTGGAGATTTAACTAAAAGTGGTAAAGTCATTTTCCACACCGTGTGACCAAGTGGGAAGGGGCGCTGGCATATGTGACTGTTTATAATTTCATTCAATTTCTGTGATTAATTTATAGAAAAATAATTATGTTTCTTTACATGCTATTTGTAGATTAATAAAATTCGGATATTTTTAGTCATTTAGAATATTTATATTATATGGCTGTTAAAATGAACTATTTGTTCTAGAGTTAAGACATTCACACTGACAAATCATTCGTGTATATTTTGAAATTGTTAAATAAGTGTTTCAGTTTTTATTTACTCAATTTAAAAGAAAGACTTTTATTGTTAAAAAAATACGAAAAAATAACTTATATAAATAATATATTTATAAGAAAAAGACCGGTTTTGATCAAATAAAACATCTCATTTAAATTACTCTCCTAAACCGGAACATGATTAATCAAATAAAATATTTTGTTTAAATTACTCTGATAAATCAGTTGAGGCACTGTGATGAAATAGATCCCATTGAAGAGAAATACACACATTTCAAGTACATATTTATCATACATCAAACATCTTTGAATAAATTAATATACTTTCTTTTAGTAGAATTATGGGTTAGTTTAATTGGCATTATGAAAAAAAAATTATAAGAGAGAAGCAACAGATATTAGTATGAATGAGAAAGATAAGGTAAAAGGTGGACATTGAAAATGGTGTTGAAAATTAGCACAGAAGAAGCAGACGACTAACTAGAAAAACAACAACGAACCAATTTTCCATTTAAATAATCACCGGCCGTCTGGCGGCTGTATTCCACATTTCATTGCTTTCAAATTTCAATCATGCGAACACTATAAAATCTATTTTCACATTCTATCACTGTTTCAGTTTTTGTTTCCCATTGTTTATTCAACTTTAAGCCTTAGTCAATACTACCACAACTCTGTTTCTGCCTCAATTTTCTTATCAACCCAGATAAGGTACCCATTTTTCAATCTCAAGATTAACACTCTTTAGAAAATAAAATAAAAGGAAAATGATGGTTTACTTTGTTTCTGAACTTGCTCTTATTAAAAGTCCAAATCTTTTTCTAAAAAGGTTTCTGGGTTTTGTTCTTCAGTTTTATGTTTGATTCTTTGATTTGAAGAGACGGTGCATGGTCTAATTTTCAATTGGGTGGCCGTGCCTGCAAATATTTCTGTCTCTTAATGTTCTCATCTCATGTTAGAACATTAGATTATGCAGATTGCAGAGTATACCAGGACCATTATGACTTGTGGCTGCTTTGGAGCCAAATCTGCTAAGAAAAGACGCTCTTCTAATGCTGCTGGCGAGATTGATGGTGAGGATTTGGGGGTTGGATGTTTTCATATTTTAACAATGCTTTTCATTATCATTTATGTGTGCTAAATATTGTAAATAAATTCGTTTAAATGGCTCTGTAGTTAAAGATTATTAACTTGCAATATGTTGATCTATAGAGTTCTTTTATTGCCGCTTATATTCATTTGTATTATTTTGTTGTGCAGGTTATCCCCTTGATAATGTTAGGCAATTTTCTGATAGAGAACTGAGATTGGCAACTGATAATTACCACTCAAACAATAAGATAGGACGAGGAGGTTTTGGAACAGTTTACCAGGTATAAATTTTAATGTTTGCACGAAATCAATATGAATCTTACTCGCTTAAATTCTTCATTCTGGGACCAACCTTAATACATTGTTTTTGGGTTATGAAGAATATCATCACACATACACTCTTTTTTACTCTTCTTTCAGCATTAGGCTCCTTGAGGAATGACCAAACATACATACATACATATGGGATTCTAGTACCAATAAGCTATATTTTCCCCAAATGAAACATGATAAACTCAAATTTGAGTATCTGATGAATACACGCCATAAACAAAAAAATCAAATTGAGGTGCATTGTTTAGCATCTAGTCTTGCATGTTAAAATGTTTCTTTCTTATTGAATATGTGTTAAGCTATTGAAGAGTAATTGTATCACTTTAGCATTTTAGGTTTCTTACTATGTTAAGCCATTCTAAAAAGCCATCATGTGACAATTTTTCTAGGGAACCTTAAAAGATGGAAGACGTATAGCAGTGAAGACTCTCTCATTTTGGTCAAAGCAGGGAGTTCGAGAATTTTTGACTGAAATTAAAACTTTGTCAAATGTTAAACATCCAAATCTTGTTGAATTGATTGGATTCTGCATCCAAGGACCCAGTCGTACATTAGTCTACGAGTATGTGGAAAATGGGAGCCTTAACAGTGCACTACTTGGTAAATATGTCAAATTTTCGCAGTATATTATGAAGTCACAAGTTAACTCCAGATACAGATGAGAGAATGAAATATGCATGTAAACTTTATTTCCTTTTTTCCTTCCTTTGTAGGCACAAGGAACGAAAACATTAAACTAGACTGGAGAAAAAGATCTGCCATCTGTGTAGGTACTGCTAAGGGTCTTGCTTTTCTTCATGAAGAACTTTCACCACCAATAGTGCACAGAGACATCAAAGCTAGTAATGTACTACTTGACAAAAATTTCAATCCCAAAATAGGTGATTTTGGGTTGGCTAAATTATTTCCAGACGGTATCACTCACGTTAGCACAAGAATTGCTGGAACAACGTATGTAAAGAGTTTTTAGAATACATAGTCCATGCAGTTCTATTGTTAAGAATTCTTACACTGTCATTTACCGTAAATACTTTAAAAGTCATATCTGTCATGATTCTGATTGATTGACAGTATAAAAAGACAGAATAAAAATAGATCTTTTTTGCTTGTGTCACTTTGTCTCTTGCCCAAATCCTATCTCTACATTGTTATTGGATTAAACATATTTCAATTTTTGCATTTCATGAATTGGTCAATTTATACTTGAACTATTGGTTATGGAACTCATTAATGCAATACCTGCAGTGGTTACTTAGCACCAGAATATGCAATAGGTGGCCAGTTAACCAAGAAGGCTGATATATACAGCTTTGGGGTTCTTATACTTGAAATAGTTAGTGGCAGAAGCAGTGCCAGGAGGACAAACGGGACAAACGGAGAAGGATCACCCAAATTCCTCTTGGAATGGGTACATAAATCTTAGTTTTATGAGTTACTTTGCAACATTATATATTTTATGTCCAATAGATATTTATACTATGAAATCCTATCATATCCTTCTTACTCAATATCTTGTTTATTCATTATCTCTCCACTACCTTGTTCCATGTAACCTAATACATTGGTGTGTTCCTGAAAATAGGTCATCTTTGGTTTTAGTTCTTTAAAATCTTAAGTTTCCATCCATTATACTTTGCAACTTCTGATAGGGTGAGATTTTATCAGGGACTAAAGTTTGAATATTTAAGAGAATTAGGAACAAAAACATTTAATTTTAAAAGTTCGAGACTAAAATCAAAGATGACCCAATTTATTAAGGATAGAAAACATTGGGAATTCATTTTACAAAAAAGGTAACATAGAGTTGAATAGTGAGACAGGATGATAAAGAAGAAAAGTTGATTTTAGAAGATGATGGATAATATGATGAAATTTATTGGTCTTTGACTTTGATGGTATTTATTTTTGTTTATGCTATTCATATTGTGGAAGTTTGGAGTGGACATGATGATAGTTATTTGGTCTAATAGGCCTGGCAACTTTATGAGGAGGGGAAATTGTTGGAGTTTGTAGATCCAGAAATGGAAGAGTTTCCTGAGGAAGAGGTACTGAGATACATGAAGGTTGCACTTTTCTGCACACAGTCAGCAGCAGGTAGAAGGCCTTTGATGATACAAGTTGTTGATATGCTATCTAAGGCAATCCAACTCAATGAGAAAGAACTTACAGCACCAGGATTATTCACAGATGAAAGAGAATCTTCTAGTAGGAACTCACAACCTGTTCCTTTTATTACCTCTACTCATCTTGCTATTACTCAGGTCACCCCACGATGATGTGTATTGCAGAGTTGCAAATTTAGTAAAAAAAAGTAGTACTTTTTTGTTTTTTAAATATTGTTTGATTGTCTTTTTCTTTTTCAATTTAGGTATCAAAAAATATAACCTGGCATGAAAGCAATTTCTGTCTATGTGTTTGATTGTCTTTTTAAATATTGTTTGATTGTCTTTTTAAATATTGTTTGATTATTTCTGTTGATTATGTGTTCATGTGAATACTCCTATTAAGGTTTTTATTTCTGCCTTGGTAATAAACTCAATGGTACAAAGACTTTGAGTTCTTAAAGTGAAAAAAATTATGTAATAAAAAAAAATAATATGCAATATTTTTATTTAAATAAATGGTAGATTCATTTTCACTTTTTATTCTTTCACTTTTCTTTTGTTAGTATCTTTTTCTTAATCTACTCGACTTCGTCTTAACCTCTATTTTCTTTCAAATTCATTATAAAAAAAACAAAAACAATCATAAGAATAAATATATTCTAATTTTTTATTAATATAATTTAATATTAATCTAAACTCTTTTACTTTTAGTCTTCAACTCTTAACCTTTTAAATAATTCCAACAACTACATATACGATATATCAAACCATAGAATATATTTAACGATTTTAATATAACATGCGCATCATGTATAAATATTACTACATATTTTGAACAAATATGATATAAATGATTTTCAAAAAATTAAAAATTTCTAAAGACCAAAATCAACCATTTCTAAAGAAGCAAAAGCCAACTCTAATCAAGGCTAATAAAATTTAATTTTACAGCAGAGATAAGAAAAGTAGGATGAGGTACAAATATATCAACGGAAATTTTAAACACCGTAAAAGAGTCTGTTTGACACCACCAATCAGCAATCCCAACAGATAACTTTCTGTCTAATAGGATGTATTAACCCATGATCATTGAATCTCCATGTCATAATTGTCAATGGATTTAATTCACATAAAACCTTAAAGTTGGTAATAAAATGTAACCAATAAGCATTAGAAGCTAATAACAGGGCAAAAAGATTCACTAAAGACAGCATGTGGAGAAAGAGATGCCAGAAGAAAGATTGAAGGGGAACTGAGGTATGATACGCAAAAATCATGCAGCAGCCTGCTCCTCAGTGGCAGGAGCTTCCTTCTGGAGTTCGTCTGCGGCGCCATTAGAGGCAGCATCCTTTGGCTGTGAAGCAGTTGCACCTTCTGCTGCAGATCCAGTTGCTTTTGATGCTTTCTCTTTTCCATCCTTACCGTCTTTGGCATCTTTAGCAGGAGCAGGTGGCGGAGGAATCATGTGAGGTGGTGGTGTATGCTTCAGCTTTAACAGTATTTGCCGCAACCTAGACAGATCCGTGGGTTTGCCGGGCTTTGGGCCTTGAATGACTGTAATTGATGGCTTCTTGTCCTGATCCTTTTTGCCTCTTTTCTTTTCAATGTTGGGAACTTCACGAGGAATGAGCTCTGCAATTGCTTTCCAATAAGCTTTGTCTGCCTCCTTGTGAAACTTCTCTTGACTAGCCAAGAATAACTGCTCCATAGAAAAATTCCATTCCCTATTAGAACAGTAAAAGATACATCTGGCGCAGATGATGTCCTATTGCAAATAAAACTTACCTTCTCCCTCTCTCTATTTTGAACCTTGCTAGACTCAACATTAACCTTCCTCTTCTCATAGAAAGCCACCTTATACTCCTCAGCTTCTTCAATAATCTTCAACCTCATCTCTTTTTCTCTTTTCTCCTTCTCTTCTAGGAGAATGGCATTTTGACTGCACAAGGAAAGCCAAAGGCATTCGTTTTTTATGACAACTGAGTTCAGTAAACTTACAAAAGATGTTATAATTTATTGGCCCAAGATGAGAGATCGAGAAATTGATGTTCTACCATCAGGTTCAGAACTATTTTTCCCTCGATAACTCTATAAAGTGGAGATTTAGATTAATCACAATAACTTTCTTTGGTTAAAAGTATTTAATGGTATTAAATTTATTAATGTGACATTAACAAATTATCGTAAACATTTATTACAAACAGTTCCTGGGATTGAATATCTAAAATATAATAAACTTCATCTAGACTCGGAAAAAGTTAACATGTTGACTGTTTAAGTCTTGCACCATATAATTAACATAAGTATTAGAATTCTAATTTCAGAATTGCTATTTTATTTGACCAGAATTATCAGTAAACAAGAAAAAACAATGATAATTTGCATTTTCTTTTCAGGCCAGATCAAATTTCTGTGTATGATAAATCAAACATTAGAAGATCTTCATTCCCATATCAAATGCCTGTGCGTCGGTGGTAAAATTGGAGAGAAATATTAGGATAACAGCCACCGCAGACATTAATTTCATATACCAGGATGCAGAAGCCAATTGTCAAAAGGCTATAGCAAGATAGCGGGATGGCTGCCATTTTGAATATTACTAATTGTTATTACAAACTAGAAACTTTATACTACACATTAAAATTCAAAAGCAAACAAAAAAATTAAAGAAATTCATGATAAATAGTAAGACAGATTATACACACAATCACCATCAATATAGGAGCTAATAACAAGAATAAAGTAAACAAAAAGGATATAACAGAAAAATAACAAATTAAATAAAATTAGCAGAAAGTGATGTTGAAAGGAAGAAAAATATTGAAACACGAGAAAAAACAGTCCGACGTGAAGTGACGAAGATAAAAAAAAAAAGGTAAATTTTGTGGAATGGTGAAGGAAGAAGGGTTCCAAATCCTGTCATGCTTTTGAAATTGTGTACGGGGTAAAAAATGGGTTTTTGGACTCCCTATATCATGGTAGTGCTACCATAACACAAAAAACTGCTATTTTGACAACTATTATTACAGCCACAATGATCGCTATTGAAAACTGGTTTGCTCTAATCTAGTACTCCATAATAGCACACCATTTGACTACTATGAGAGCTACCATCATATTAGAGAAGAGAACATTGAAAAACCATATAAATCAATGAGGGAAAATTCAGTTCTGTTCAAAGAATGTGGAACACACAGTTAACATACATTTGCATGAGTTAAATTCCTTTTCAGATTTTATTGCATGATAAATCAAGCTTATTTGCATAACCAGATAGCTAAATATCTATTACTCCCTAAAGCAGGTTGGAAGAAAAGAAAAAGAGATAAACAAAATCAGTGACCTCGGTATATTACGATACTGAATTAAACCCTATAAATATGAAGTATAACTTCCATAGCACACTCGCAAAAAACCAAGATCAAGAGGATCCTATACAACCCTCATCAAGATTTATCATCGTTTAAGTTCAGTATAAGTTGCTTGCCTGCTCTAAGCTCAACAGTCAGCAAGGGTCAACTTTAGCATTTGATCGACTGATCATCTGATTCCCAAGGAGAAGGAATCAAACAATGATTATTTTCCAGCCAACATCTAGTCAAATTAAGTGATCACATAGATAAAACCCTAAAAACCATCAAATCACAGGGACAGAAATAAATCCGAACCGCACCCTTAAAATTTTTCGTACAGCGCAATTTACTCTAAAGTACCTCATCTCACAATAATTATAGAGTATAGAAATCCAACATCCATGAGTGAAAAATCAACCACCCACCCCTTCGTTCATTATTTCCCAAACTTTCTCCATCCACCAGACTCCCTAGCATACAAAAATCGATACCCTAAATCTCGGGGAAATAATTATATATCTTACAACAGCTCAAGTAACTGCTTGAAGTAAAATCGTATCAACCTAAGTTCACCAATTCGCTTTCTACAACATCAACATCGCCACTCCCGATTCACAGTTCTAATTGCTTACTAGCAACCATGAGACTCTCGGTGAGGAAACTTCTGGATTAAAGCAAAATCATCGCAGATCTAAGCAGATTCAAGTGAGATCCAACAAATTCACGAAACAGAAGAGGAAATTGCAAACAACCACTCACCGGCGCCACTCGCGAAGAGCGTAGCCTTCCTCCGGCTCCATCTCGGTCGGCGGAGGAAGCACTGGACCGTCCGAAACGAAAACTCCGTCGCCGTCACCGTAGCCGTTTCCGTTTTCGTTTCCATTCTCTACGGAAGCAGATTCGAAGGGAGACTGAGAGTAAGCGGGAGCCGGATCAGTAAAGCCGTAGATCTCCGGCGAAGCGGCGGCGGAGTGATCAACGGGGACATCACCATCGGCGGAAAAACCGCCGGTGAAGGAGGAGTAGCCGCCGTAGCCGGAGAAGTTTTCCTCGTCGTCGTCGTGTTGGTGAGTTGAAGAAGAGTTGACGTTCAAGTCATCGGTGAAGGCATCGAAGGAAGACATGTCTGCGACTGAGAGTTTCTCTCTCTACAAATGGTTTCTCTCTCTTCTGTTAAACGCAAATGATGGGAACACTGTGGCTTTGCTTTGACGGAGGTTCAGCACTCTAAACTCTTCCACTTTTTAAATACTTAACGGTGAATAATAATACAAAACAAAATGTGAAAATTCACATGCAATCTATATATGAAAATAAATATTATGAAATACATATGACAAAAAATAAATAATTAAAGTCTGATTCATAGTTGCTATAATATTTTTATTACAATAATAGTTATATAGTATTTCACGTTAAAACAAAAATTCAATGATATACATTGAAAGAGTACAAAAAATTTATTAAAAAACTATACACTCAATCAATTAAAATCAATAGATTATTACGACAATTATTACAAAATACGATAGTTTATAATTTTTTCATTAGAGATCTGTATATAATGATAGACTATTTTCTATTTTCTTTAAATAATGAAAAAATAGAGTTTATGCGTAGTTTTGATCATCCAACTAAACCACAGTATTAAATAAGTAACTTAACATTTACATAATACTTCTGATGTCTGTTTGATAGCAACAAATTCATTTAAATGAATGATTCATCAGAAGAACAATAAGTTTTAAAATAGAAAATAAATATTGATATGGACAGGGCTGCAAAAATAATTTTTTTATCCAGACATTATTAATTATGCAAATGTTTGATAAGAAACTTATTATCGAAAAATTATTTTATGATCGAGCCATTTTATTTTTTTATTTGATATTTTATTTATAACAGTTAATAATGTAATTTTCTTAACAGTTTTTCTCTACAATGTTTCATTAATTTTATGAATTTCATATTAATTTTGTTAATTATACTTTAATTTTGATACCATAAAAAGATATTTCCCATGGTTAATAATAACAGTAATTGTTGTCATTGTTATTTTATCCAATATTGTTTTAGGAGTTTTGCATAATGTAAGAATTTTACGCTTGCCATAAGAGAAATTTTGTGCTTGCTCTTTTAAAATTTATATAGAATCTTGAATGACAGTGATTTTAGAAGATTCATTAATTTCTTTTATATAGACTAATACCCATTTGTAGTAAACATTTATCCAGCATTAATGAAATTGTACTTTTATTTCAAAATATAAAATAATTCGAAAAGAATCAAGTATTTTTTTCTTTAGGTGTTTAATATGTAGAAAAACCAAAAGGTAAACATTTCGTTGATAAAATGATTATTAATAAATGATGATGGACAGGTGTTTAATATGGTGCATCGAGCAGTCTATCGTTGAGAAATTTAACATTGACTGAGATGGAAAAATTCGAACAATCATTCAGACAACTATGAGTGATGACCTTCATATCAATTCCAACTCACAACATTTACATCCACAAATCGATATAGATATTACTTATGGTTCATTAATTTTATTATAACTGAATCGAGATTTAATTATTACTATTATTAAATATATTATTATAAACATATAAGTAGACCTTTTAATTAACATTTGAGGATCACATTACAATTTCTATGAAATGAAAAAAAATATATATAACAATAATCTCTCGTAGAAACCAGTAAGATATTAGTCAGAATAAATTCAATATTTTAAGCAAGATTTCAAACTTAAGCATTTCCTGCCAATTATCGAATGAAAAAAAAAATCCATAAGTAGAAAAATTAACTTTTTTTTTTCTTTCAATCTTCCTTTATTTTCATCAACTTTGATAAGCTTCTATAAAATTTTATTGTACTAACATTTTGACATATATGAAACCGTGTGAAGTGAACATTTTTATATACACAATTTAGGTATATACATTAAAATTATCACAGCATATGAATTAGATTGATATAACAGTAATACTTAATTGCATTTAAATTAGAAGATATTTATTTATACAACATTTGAACGCAAGTAAATTTATTATTAGAAATTTAAAATAAGTTTTATTTATCTAAATTTGAAAATAAAAAATACTCACAGTAACAATAAGCGGTTCAAATTATCTAATAACAGTAGTAGTTGTTATGATTTAACATAAAGTTATATTTGAATAATATAATTTAAATTTGAAAATTGTTAATAAAAAGTTAAATATACCCTTAAAAAACTTTGTTAAGACCAAAATGTTATAAGATTAGAAGAAATAATATATATCAATAGTAAGGTAACCGTGGTTTATTCATAATGGCAAGGTGACCTAGACTTGTTATAGAAGTATGTAATTTATTTTGGTTTTGCACAACAAATTCGTATCACTAGTATTTAATAAAAATTATGCAAATAGAAAAGAAATTTGAGCTAAAATAATTTAAAAATAGCTTTAAAAAAGTGTCAATATAACTCTTACTTTTTTTTTCCTATTCTAAATAGTTTGTACAGAAACTACCAAAAATACTTTATTTTCCATTTTATGTACAAATCGAAAAACATTAAAAATAAGAATATACTTTTGTAATTAAAAATAAAAATAAAACAAGGAAATAAAAAGGCAAATAAATTTCCACTTTGTAAATACTAACAGAAAATGAACAATGGTAATTTTGAGTAAAGAAAATCAAAAAGTAAAGCAGGGCCAAAAGCTACATTGATCCCTACCCGTGTTAAAATTCCCTACCAAAAGTGATTTTACTATTTCATCAGAATTGATACCGAATCCTCAATGTTTTTGATTCTGTAAACTGCATTACTGCGTCAGTACTTCCATCCTCTAAGGATGAATTACGCCTACAAGTTGCTAATCTGTTGAATAGTTCAATTATTTCCATATTTGTTCAAGATTTCAATAAGATAAACATCAACAATATTGTATACTTAACAGTAATGCAAAAACATTGACAAAAAAACTGACTTAACAATCGTGAATGCATACACTTCTTTAAAACCATTCAGTGGTCATTTTATTCATCATTGCCACCGAAAAAGTAACAGGCAATGATCACATGGTAAAATTCAGCGGTAAAGGCTTTCAGATCTCAGGTTCTCTGCAATTTCAGTCTCCCATCGATCACCGTTTTCAAGCAGCTTCTCTTTGTCATATAAAAGTTCCTAGCACAGGTAAACACGAATATAAGTAAATAAATACGCGAGTAAACAATTACTGACATGTACTAATAAATAGTAGTCAAACATATAATTAATTAATAATATAGAACAATAGAGAGAATTGTTAGCAAGAAACAACAAAACGTATTTACATAATTCAACATAAAAGAAATAAAGATGAACCTCATGAGTCTCTGTAGCAAATTCAAAGTTTGGCCCTTCAACAATGGCATCAACAGGGCAGGCCTCTTGACAAAAACCACAATAGATGCACTTGGTCATGTCAATATCGTACCTGAAAGATTTAACAGGTAAGAGAGCAAGAATGGAGTGGGCGAAGAGAAGAGGGGGCAGATAAGGCAGGTAATTTACCGAGTTGTCCTGCGGCTGCCATCTTCTCGCTCCTCAGCCTCAATTGTGATTGCTTGTGCAGGGCATATCTAATTAAAAAAATACGATTAAGAGAAAACAATAACATACAGCTGCTCCCTCTACGGACCGGAAGGAGAGAAATGGGGAAAGTATCAAAATGGAGAAAGAATACCTATAAAAGAGATATTAGGAGAATGCAAATATGTAATGGATTGATCATTAGTTGTAATTATTAACTAGGCTATTCATGTATAGATTATAGCTCATTTCTTAGGGGTTAGCTGGTCCCTAGTAGTCCTTTCTAGTAATGGATCGATCCTTTACTGGATTTCACTATTTAGAGACTGCCGCATGGTTTGAGCTCAAAACCTATGCTGTGAACTGCTATCCAGACATTCTCCTCAACCCCCTATTTGTACTAATGTCCTTTACCCGAATACTCTAGTAGCTTAATTTGTTTATACTCCGAAGAGGGATAATGCTGCAGCAGTAGTACTGTCTCAGTCAAAAAGAAAATAATTCAAAGCAAATAAAACTGCTATTATTGATGCATAGGAAAATATATCCATTACAGCCTCCTCCGAGGATTGAGAGGGATTTGACTATTACAGCTATGTTAGGGATAGCTTGATTAGATAGATTTTTATCCCTTAGTAATTGCAATTCGCAAGCATACTTTCCTAAGCCCGATTTAACAAAATGACAAGGCACAAATTCACAATGGTCTAAGCCTTACAATTTGTGGAGTGTTTTTTCAAATACAAAAAACAGCTGCACATTTTTTTCTACATTAACCAATATAGAAACAACACTTGGTAACATACACACATAACAGGAATATATAAAATAGTCTGTAAAATTGCAAGATTATTAGTAGTCCAGTTTATGGAAGAAGCAGGAAAATGCTGTCCTGAGGTTATATGCAATTTGGTGTATGCATGCTCTCGAGGATCATAGTCGAACCAAAATTATAAATAATCACAGCCTTACAGCTTCACAAAGTTTGCAAGCAATACAACGTTCCTCCCCTGTTGGATATCTTCGGAGAGCATGTTCACCACGAAAACGAGGGCTCAAAGGTCCTTTCTCAAATGGATAATTGATCTGCATTAAAGATGTTGGGCATTCAGCATTTAATTAGAAGATGCAACACTATTGGATGGCAAACAGTTTCAGAAGACACTTACTGTAACTTTTGTTTCAAAGAAGTATTTCAGAGTAAGCATTAGACCTCGAACCATTTCAGTGAGAAAAAGAGTGTTGATGCTTCGTTCAAAAACTATCATCCAGAACACCAACAATGAATTAGTTACATTATGGAGAAAGTCAAAAAGAACAACGATCAAGCTGAAAACAGAGGATTCTAAATAAATACCAGAACTCCAATCCTTTGAAATTTCCTTTGCAAGTTGCTCCCTTTGTTCATCCTCTGCAGTTTGTGCATCTCGGAATTATAATATATAGAAGGAAGGCATGAATACATAACACATGCAAGTGAAAAGAAAATGGACATCCAAGAGATATCTCAATTGACAGACAAATGGTCATGCTAGTGAAGGTATTTGCAAAGTTAAAGAAATGCCGTGTTTGTTCACTATACACAATTCTGAAAAGTCATTCCTTTGACCCACGTAATTATCTGCCTTTATAGGAGGGGAGGGGATGTTAAAGAGAGGGAACTAGGTAAAAACTCACAGGATCAGTATCGTCTGAGGATGAGGCAGTGGAATGCATTGTAGTGTTTCAAGGAATACATAATTAAATATATTCTTTACTTGTACGTGTGGACCCAGCACACTATCCCATTTCAAAAAGTCCATTTCTTGAAACTGGATCATGATTTTTATGTAGTAGACAATTTGATGCAGGAAACAATAAAAACTCAGACTCAGCAAATCATCAATAGTTTTGCTTTCTAATTCTAACTATTCTGTAACAGCAGGAAATATGCCCACAAGAATGTTAAGATAAATAACAGACCTAGTTTGGTAGAGAAGGAGTGTGCACTTAATCGAAGCCCATAGGATTGGGAGCTGTGCAGGCCTTGACCGCTTACAGCCTAAACACGCAGAACAACAAGGGATAGTATCAAGTACTAACCAAAACATTTGGCATCCTACAATTAAAATGATACATATATAATTCACAGCAACCTCTTATATATTATCCAGTAAATTGTAATTTAATAGTAACAGTGCATCACAAAGCCAGATAGGAATCAGAGTGACAACAAAAGGGAGAAAAAAATAATCCATTTCACAGCTCGAAGGAAGTGATGGAAGAAGTACAAGGTATTCAGATAAAATTTAGCTTCTCAAGTGAATCAACATCCGATCAAGTGGGTTTTATTTCATTGTTTCTTTCATTTCCACAAATAAATAAGAATCGAAACCATATTAATGTTACCAATTGGCGGGCACGAAGAGCAAGGAGTGATTTCCGAGCTAAAATCGCAGCCATTCCCTAAACCTGGAAATGAAAAGTTAAAGAATCAAATGCAGTATGGTAATGAATTCAAACATAACAATTAAGTTCGAGCGAAACAATTATTTACAAAGATTCAACGACGTAACCAAGAACCGAAAAAATGGGAAGAGAATATTGAATCAAAAGGGGTAAACAAGTGGTGGTTGAACCAAACACAAATTAATATTGCGAAATAGCGCAAAAATTGAAG